>NW_026138059.1:11677500-11970000 GCF_025592945.1 Manacus candei | reverse complement strand
TGAATATTGGAACTGGGTGAAGGCAGGTCAGTTAATAAGGGACCCTTAAATACTTTGCAGAAAGACTGGGGGAGCTGAGGATCATAAAACGTAAATGATCCTAGCACAAGCTTTCTTATAGTGTCCAAACTCTCACCCATCAATAATTATTTATGTAACCTTAAAGCTGTAGCACTACAACTAGAGGGCAATAAGAAGGAATATTGATGTTTAAAAAGGAGAAAAAAATAAAGTGTAGATGCTCCATGTCAAATTTATTTTTGGAGGAAATTGGGAAAATAATTAGAAAAAGTATTTTAAGTTCTTGTAAAATAACACGGAGACAGTAGAAAAAGCCAATATACTTTGATGAAAAGCAAACTATTTCAAATCAATTTAATGCATTTCTCTGACCATCCAGTTGGCATATTGATTAAGGATCTGTTGGATTTTATTAAAGCAATTTAATTTTATTATTTATGGTAAATTTTTTAGAAAATCTAATAATCAACAGCTTAATTAATTAAAAGGCAATATGCCCATTGATTTTATAATTTTTAACAATTGCTTCATCTGTAATCCTTAAGTGTTTAAAATATGGTAGTCTTACTTCATGGATTATGTATGCTGAGATGGTTAGCTTTGGAAATACAGTAATAAAACTTACTTATTAGTAATCTAAATACGTTTATGCTATAAAGTTTTGAAAGTTATTTCTCATATTTAACAGAGTTTGTCCAGGAGCTAGTGACTATCCTTACAAATTAATTTGGTAGTGATCATCAAGTATGAGATGAAGTTTATCAGTCAGGATGTTTCCTGCATTGCCCTGTTTTGTGTTTTTAAATTCTTGTATATTAAATTAACAGTTTGGTTTAGAAAGTCTGCTTTGCCTTCAAATGTTATGATTTATATTCTTCTTGCAGCAGTTACATTAAAACTGATTTTTTTCTAAATGATTCCCCTTAAAGTATGAGTTTTTTAACTTTTCCTGTATAGAAAACTTGTAGGTTTTTTCTCTGATACAAAGATGGAATTGTACATTAGTGGTTCAAACCCAGCTGCTTATGTCAGCTATTGCAGTGCACAAAAAATATTCAAGGTAGTGAAATACATTTTAGTAAACCTTTATAATTTTCTTCTATTCACACAAAGTTTGGAGACTTCCTGGGGGCTTGGAAGAGAACATACACTTTTATAAATCATAAAAAAACCAATATTTCTGGTCCTGGAGACCATTCTTAATAACTTGGGTATGGTTTCTTTTGGACAAATAAGCAGAGAGCAAACTGGTGCAAAAAGTTTCTTTCTCTTAGAGTTGCCTCTTCTCACCTGTGAGTCTGTTCAGAGTACTGAGAAGCTTGGCTTGAGTTTGACTTCCATTACTTCACCAGTTGCATCAATTCCCTCAACATTCTAACTTTCTTCATGTAGAGATCACCCAGAATTGTTCATCTCCACATGAAATGAGATTAAGACCATCCAATCTGAATGGCTGGTCTGCAAGTCTCTGTTCTTGAACTTGAAAACAATCTGATCTTAAGACGATTACAGACTGCGACAAACTCAAGAGTCGGCAACAGCATGTGTTGGCAGACAGACCTACATTCCCTAAACATTTGATCTACCCTATCTACCATCCTCCTAGTTGAAGGATGTAGGGGTATATGCAGGGGTATTCTCAGGTAAACCCTAGTAAAAATAAACAAACAACAAAACACCAAAGAAGCAAACAAAAAACCCAAACAAAACGAAACCAAGCAAACAAACAAAACCACACAAAAATCCCCCACCAGACACAAACCCACTACCATTACAAAAACTGACTCTGCTCTTTATTGATTTTGCTTTTTGGCTTTTTTTTTTTTTTTTTTTAATTTTCTTTATGTTTCATTTTCTCCCTTTTCCTTCCCTTCCTCTCCCAGCAATCTTGGCTTTCTACTGTATGAGAAATAGCAATTTTCCCTGAAATTTAAGGGATCACTGTGAGTTATTTGAATACATGTGATCTTGGTAAGTTCTGGACACATAGGCTGTAAGGCATGTAGAGCAATTTCCTTCACTTTCAGAAAACATGGCAAAAAAAGCAATACTAATCTAAATAGTTGGAAACCAATTCATGCAGTCACTTAATTACTTAAGGAAAGCTTTCGGTAGGAACAGGTTTATTAAAAGTGTTTAATCATTGTTGAATGCATTCATTCAAAATGTATTTTTTCTATTACTTCACATTGTTCTAATTCATGTGGAATAGTTAATTTTATCAAAAAACAGCTGAGAAGAACATGCGAATAATATATTGCAAATAGGCCTAAATAATATATGAATAGTTTAAAAGGTTGTGTTTTGTGGTAGTAGCAGTAGTAGTAATAATAGTAATAGCAATTTATGCCTCTACAAATGACTCTACCATTTATCCTACATACAGACTCACTGGATCTAGTGTTCCTGATCTTATTGTGAGCATGAGCAATCAGATGTGGCTTCATTTACAATCTGATGACAGCATTGGCTCACCAGGATTCAAAGCTGTTTATCAAGGTATGAGCTAAATTAACTATTTTAAACTCATGTAGTAACTTACTTCATTATACTCCAACAAATTTATTTCAAATAGGCATTTAGTCCTTTCGCAAATTTAGAGTTTTGATACTGTCTCTATTGTTAATTAAAGGTTAATGAAGATATGGATTTGCAAATACCCAAAAAATAACTAAAAATATTTGCAAGTAAAAATTAAATTTATTGTTCTAAGGCTTTTTGCTGGGAGGTCAATAGAAGCTACAAATTTCTATTATATTTGAAAGATCATAAATTTTACATTCTGCTAATCTGTATAATGGAAGGAGAAACAAGGGATGATTCTCATGAGGGTGGCAATCACTGCTGATGAGAATCCTCCACAGCAAAATTACTGATGTTTGCAGGTCCATGGCCATGATGATAACTATATGAGAACAGTAAGAAAAATCACAGAGGCTCTTGAAACACTATCATAATTACTTAAGTGGGATATTATAGAGCTATGAGTGAAAAAGACAACGCAGGCCTATAGTATTTCTATGGCTAAGATATTAAGAAATCTTAAGATGTGGTGCCACATATTCAGCCTTTATAGTTACAGAGCTCAAGTGTGTTGTATTGCCTGAGGACAATAACAACTCTGTCCAAATTAATCCTATCTCTTCTCACCCCTTCTTTGATGGTTTCATCTTTGTACTTGTGTCATTTCTAGGGTCCGTGTTTATTAAGACAATATATTGTCTTTATAGAATCCATTTGTGAACTACATAAAGTGGAAACAGTGATTATATAGTGGAGAGTATTGGCACAAGTTATGTATCTGACACTTTATTTCCTCAAACCAAAATTATGAACTTCTCATCATAATTTCTTTCTGGTATTTTTAATATGAATTCAGTTGTTTTCATTTCTGTATTTGTCTAACAAAGATTTTATTTGTGGAGTTCAACCTCTTACTTCTGAGGACTTTCTGACCTGAAGTATACACTATGAATTTTGCAGTAGCAGTGGGATCTCTCTTATGAAGTATATTTTTATCATTTGACATTAGAATCTGGCTTTCAGTCTTGTCTTACAACCAGGTGTGAGTTATTTTGTGGGGTTTTTTTTAAGTTTTGGTAGTTAATTTCAGAATTGTAAAGTATGAAATGTTTACAATCTCAGAAGTATAGTAAACATCTTAATACAAAGGTGAACTATAACTTTTTTCTTTCATATCAATGCTCTTATTAGTTTTATTAGAATTTTCTCATCTTTTATTGTTGACAAAACTTTTATCCATCTGCACTGTAAATATACCTCCTGCTTTAGGATAACTGTGAGGTGTAAACCTCTATTCTGCCACACGATACCTCAATGATTCTTCTTCCCCTTTGTTTAGCAGTCAAAGAACCTGTCTAAAAATAGAATTTCATTTTAATTGTGAGAAAGTTAATGGTCTGTGGCATATAACCTTGAGGACACTGTCTTTGTGATAGCAGCTACCTAAAAAGAAGGCAAAATGTAGACTTTGATGGGTTATGCATGTTCTATAGAGACAAAGTAAAGGACATTCTTATTTTGATCTTTTTTTACCGTAAAATCTGAGTTTACTCAGGATTAGAACATGATTCCTCAACATCTTGGGCAATATTTTACAATTGACCAACTGAACCTTGGCTTTTTATCTATTACAGTAAGATATTTGTTTATATTACTATTTAAATAGTGTCATAGTTTATAGAAAATTGTTGCTTTATCTAAATTAATTTCACTTTAATTTTTAGAGAAGCATTGTAATGATGCAATCCACCTACCCTACATTATTAGTATGTCCACGTAAAATGGCATGAAATGATACCTGTAAATGAACTGATATGCATGAGAGATTTCGTGGGTGAATAGTAAATTTAATCCTGTTTACAGTTTGCCTAAGGGATTAAGGGAGGAGTAATTATTCCATATTCTTTGTCTCATCTTCCGAAACATGTTATTGTCAGAAATATGTAGGGCTATCTGTATTCTCACTACTCAAATTTCTTGATTTTGAATACAGTTGATATTTACCTTAAGAAAATTCTGTAGTCTACTTAATTAATCAGGCTTCTTAGACTGTACAGTGCAGTTCTCCAAAAGTTGGATCACAAGAAAGATTTCATTAATACATCTTCAAGAGGTAGTTACTAGAAACAGTTTGGAATACAGAGGAATAACACTGTGCTTCCATCACGGTGTGCAGTGGAAGGTGAGCTATGGAAACATAGATGGTAATAAAAAACCATCTGACAAACAGCTACTATGTTAGAAAATACAATAGTTACCTTGATATTTTTTCTACCAGTCATCATGAGTTGTCATGTATTATAAAGACAAAAATAATTTAATCATTACCTATATGTATAATAATACACTTGAATTATTAATAAGTAAAATGCAAGACACTACAGGAAACCTTGACTTTGATGCTAAACTTTCTAAACCATATTAGAACCATATTGTTATTGCTATAACAGAAAGTTATTAATCCATAAAAGAACCAAGCAATCCTGAAGATTAATCTGCACCTGTGGTTACTTTTTCTTTAAAAAGTTATTTTATAGACCATATCTGAAAGTCCCTCATTCTTTGTTATAGATCCCAGATATCTTAACAGAATGGTTTAATACATTTCTGAAAGAATCCTCTGAAAGCATTTTTTCTGTGAAAAGGCCAGAAATTTTAATTGTTCTGTCCTTGAAGAATGAGATATATTGTAATACCACACGTAAGTGTATCAAAGGATCTATATTGAAATCTTCTTCTCATTATAATCTATGACAATTTTCTTTACTGAAGCCAAGAAGACCAGGTGTTACTCCACACGTTTTCATAAACTAAAGACAAAGAAAACAAAATTACATTATGTGTTTCACAGCTGAGATTTCATGATAAAAAACACTAACATTTCTAAGTGAATACTTGTATATAGAGTTCTGCTTTAAAAATAGATTTTTCAACCAAGAGAAATGAGAAGGAAACTTATTTAGAGTAAAAAATACAGTATTTAGGCCATTGTTAAGACAACTTTCAGAATTTTTACAATAGACCTATTTAGAAAATAAAGGAATTAAGAAAATGGACTGTAAGTTCCAGTTATTTCTAATATAATTTTTCCTTTTACCTGGGTATTTAGTAAGGTTATGAAAGACCTCAGTGTATTTTTCCACACAAGGGACATATCTGATACCCTTGTATGTCATCTCGTGAAAGAATAATGTGAACTTGCTGATGGTTATTATGAAGATTGTTGCCAGTCTCCCCTGTTGAAGTTGCTTCAGTCTGAATAAATTTTAAATATGCATTAGAACAGGACCCAGTATCTTCTAAGCACTCTGATTAAATTGGTTTAGGTTCACCAAAAGTACTGGTTTTGAATGAATAAACTATTTACTGAAATAAATTTTTTTAACCTCTAACCTAAATGCCAGTCCTGCCGTGCAATCACTCTCAAATCTGGCTAGTTTTGGGTACTATATATATAAAGAACTACATGATACGTACATTTAGTAGATATAACATGCATAAAGTGACAAAAAGAAAATTAATATCAGCATACCACCACTTTGAGGTCACAGGTTGGTCTTGTAACACCAAAAAAGTATGTTTCTATTAATGACATTCTAAGACCATACTTTTACAAGCAAGATTTTTTTGCAATTCAGTGCTGGTCATGGCCTCAGGCAGGAACGTTTTCAGATAAAATGGGTAAAGAGTTGGTAATTAAAGTAATTCTTTATTCATGCACTTTTTTTTTTTCCCCAGTTAGTTTTCTGCTTGGGTTGCATTTTGATTTTGTTTTGACCATAAGTGGGCCATTCATGCCCAAACTTGCCCAGCATATGTGATCAGATGCAATATTTTGGGCAGATTTGAATCATCAGAAAAATTTGGTTTATGCCATTTCTTAATATTGATTGAAGCATGCATTTACTTCTTAGATGGATGAGTTAGACATAGTCATTGCCATGCATATCCAGGTCAGGATAATGTAGCATGATAATATGACTTTAGGCCTTGTAACAATATCAAACAGTCATGTTAGGTCGCAGTTGCAGCCAAAACAGAGGATTGATGAGGTGAATAATGTGCCTGACTTTGTCTTATTCCACTCACGTTATGAGTGTGTCATATCTAAAAATAGGTTCTTTATGGCTTTTAAGTCCAAGGTGGATCGTGCAGACAGCTGATCACTAGGCTGATCACTCCTCTGACACAACTTCAGGCCAATCCCTCGTGTCCTGTCACTGGTCACCCCAGAGAAGAGATCAGTGCCTGTCCTTCTCTTCCCCTCATGAGGAAGTTGTAGAGTGTGATAAGATCTCATCTCACTCTCCTCCAGGCTGAACAGATAAGTCACCTCTGTCACTACTCTTACGGCTTCTCCTCCAGGCCCTTCACCATCTTCATTGCTCTCCTTTGGACACTCTCTAACAGCTTAATTTCTTTTTTGTATTGCAGTGCCCAAACCTGCACACAATATTCAAGGTGAGGCTGCCCCAGTGCAGAGCAGAGCGGGACAATCCCCTTCCTCTACCAGCTGGTGATGCTGTGCCTGATGCCCCCCCAGTACATGATTGGCCCTCCTGGCTGCCAGGGCACTACCACTGACCAGGACCCCCAGGTCTCTTCCTTGCTTGTGGTCCTGTCCACTGTATCACACTGACACAAAAGCAGATGACAGTCAGCTTGAACTTTTGGATGTGAACGTTTTAGAATTTTATTATGCTTGAGATTTTTCTCCCATTCAACCCTGTAGACCTGTCAGTCTAATGAATACATTTAATGTTTTGGCTTCCAGACTTCTTGATAACCAGTATAACAACATCTGGTTTTTGACATGTTTAGAACTCATTTTTTTATTCCTACCTTTATGTGGTTTTATAAGCTAATTAGGTTATTTCACTAGCCTATTCTTTAGTTCATAAAAGTGTTATAAAAGAAATCTGGTGACTCAGTGATATAATCCTAGCATTTTATATAATTTGAAGTTATTAAGAATTCCTGGAGATGTCAGGAAGTATATCAACCCCTGGAAGCAGCTGAAAATGGTTAAACTTTAAGCTCATCATTATGATTCTGTGTAAGATGATTCTTCTTTCCTCATGAGACTAGTAGAAAAAATACTTTCAAAAACATATTTCAGATGCTCAGATAAATGTCTTTTTGCATACAGCTACAGTAATCAGTAAACCTTAAATCAGTGCAGTTTTTTACAAACACACAGTTACTTTATAAAAGTGATTGCACTACCAGTATTGATATAAAACTTTGTTATTGCTTGGAGATTTGATAAAACCTGTGCTGAAAGAAATTATAGGAATTATGATTTTTTTAGGACTCAATTGGATGTGCACCCAGCAAAATCATCATGTACAGTGTAATGCTTGGAAAGAAAACAACTCATAAGTCATTCAATGAAAACTATGAGTTTCTGATTTTACTCTAAGCTTTTCTCTTTCTTTCATCTATTTCATGTATATTTAGTTTTCTTTTTGTATTTTGTTCCTGTATATTAGGCATTATACAAGTGTGCGCTTTTGGAGGATAGACAATAAATATGTGTCATGTTTTATGTGAATATTTTCATATGTTAAAGCCATTTGGTTCCTTTACCAGTTAAAACTTTCTCCTGTTTTTTTTAATATAGAAGACACCACAGTGTATGCACCATGAACTTAATTTTCCACTGACATTACCTTAGAAGATAGTCTTTTCACTCTTTAAACCAAAATAATTCTATTTTAGTAATTTATTTAATTCATAAAGTGGTGCACGTACTCAAAATCTCCTGCTAATATCTATGGCTGAGATTGATTGGCATTCTTAAACATCCTCCATTCATTTGTAAGTTTTCTGCAAATGATAGTCAGACATAAAAATACATCACAGTTAGTAAGCAACAGATAGATGTTATGATTTTTTCTTTTGAATAAGACTATGATAAATTCTTATCAAAATATTTTAATTTTGTGTCAGTTTTCTATGTTTTTTGCTACAAAGATCAAATCATGAGAATTATATTGCCCTTTAGTTTTGGAGCCTTTTGATGCATGACACCCACAGTATGGTTTTAAAAATCAAACACTTGATTTTAAATGAGCAATAAGTCAGTCGTTCATATTGCCTCACCAGTGCTGTCACTTAGTTTAAACTTTATTTTCCTATCTATGTCATTTTAAGTAGCTAACCTTTCTGCAACAGTAATGAAAGAATTAATTAAATGATATGATGGCTGACATACCTTGGGCTGTATTGATGGAGTCATAGAAACATTTAGATTGGAAATGACCCTTAATATTGTTGAGTCTAACAGTTAACCTAACACTACCAAGTCCAAAAATTCTAATATTGATGACTTTTTTAAGTATATCTATCTGAATAAATGTGTGAATAACCTGTGAGACCTGATAAGTTTTCCCTGAAGTCAATAAACTTTGAAGAAAATATTGTTTTAATAGTCTTGATAAATATTTAATTTGCTTTTCTAAGACAAAATGCAATATTATTGTAATTTTTTTAGAAGCAAATATTTATCTGGAACCTCAAAAAACACACTATTTTTTGAGTCAAACTTTAACCCTCACAGAATTTTCTGTGCATATATATGCATAATGTCAGTATATTAACAGATCTTTTTATGAAACAACACAAGGTAATTTGATAAATAAAATATTAAATACAAGCTGAAGAAAAAGCTAAGGTGACCTTAAAACACTGTACATAAAATCCTGCTTCCAGTTAAGACTTTATGATAGCCATTTAAATATATATATATATGCATTTATAGATGTATAAAGTGCATTTCACATATTAGTATAATTTCAAAGAATCTGAATAATCTCTCACCTCAAAATTTACCCAAATTTTTTCATATTGTGGCTTTCTTTTATATGTATTAGAATACATTGCATACCACAAAATGAATTCAGTGAGTTTTACTTAACTTATATTTAGTGTTATATTATAAAAAGATCATGTTCTGATTTTTAAGATACACCCAGTTAGAAAAACTGGTGTTCTTTTGATCAAAGGCAGTGATAAAACCCTGGGAATAGGAGTTACCTTTATTTTCTGAAAATGTCTGTTACATCTGCAAGGAGATCTTCAGGAATGTTAAAAGTAACAAAGTACAATAAACTTAAAATAGGGATTTAGCTAAGTAATCTGTGTGAGGATTCTCCTTCAGTGACATTTTGACCTTTCATAACTGCACCTTAATCTTTGAAAGAAGAATGCAAATCCTCTCAGGAGGATTAAACTGCAGCAGTCTGAGGGCAGTGGTACACTTGAGCAAGTACTTCTACTTGTCCATGTGACTTTAGTGTCCTTAGTTGTGTCTCTCTTCCTAGTTAGGGAAAAGTATGTGTGTACATGTGTGTTGTGTTTAAGCCCAGTAGGGACAAGGAAGGAGAGAGATTCTCTACATTTCCTTCGAGACACCAGACCTGGTGGGACAGTCTTTTCATAGCTGAGATGCAATCCCATAGGGTTGAGGAGAAGGGGGGATAGAGATTCTCTTTGAATTGCTGGAGCTGGCAGACCAGGATATACACAACTGGTGACTCAGTGTTTGCCCAGTCCTTTAACACCAGGGTGTTGGTGTATGACATCAGTGCTCTCCATACAAGCTTTCTTCACCTGCACTGGATTTCATCCAAATCCTTGGAGTCCTGATTTTTCTCCAGGTCACTGTAGATCACCTCCACCTCTGCTAATTCCCAGTAAAGTGTGTAAATTTACTTAGTAAAACTAGTGCCTTAGAAATGGTCTACTGGAGTTTTGTACAACACACGTAATGGTATTTTTATATAGTAGATTCATTTTAGCTGTCATTATAATTTTTTAAAGATCTGGAATTTCTTACTCATCTGCATTTTTCAATCTTTTTAAGCTAAACTAGATTCCTAGTATCATCTAATTAAAATCAATTACAGCTTTAAGGATTTTGGTGCCTATTGGTATCTTTTCTTCTAATAGTTATACCGTGAAAAGAAAAAAGATGGTCAGGTTTGGGTCATTAAACAGTATCTGCAAAATTTGTGCCTTCATTATAGCATTTATTGAATTTTTTTAAATGTTGTGGTTGATTACTGAGTGCCAAATGGAAATAATTTCTAATGTCACATGATTTCAAATGGAGCATTATATTTAAACCTCAAATACTTTTCAAAACACAATTAATACTGATAGCTGTTACTAAAGTAAAATCTATGGGAAACATTAAGCAACAGTTGAATATTTTAATTTCAACACATACAGATGTCTATTAGTAACATCCTCTGTAGAAATGATTTATTTCAGTAAAGAATTCTTCAAAGTTCTTCAATACTTTTTTCTTTCCCGATTCCTTTCACCAACGTTGTGATTTATCTATTCAGGTCATATACAGACATTAATTTCACACTTTGACTGAAATTGATTTGACATACGAACACCTCCACCTGTTACAAAGTCAGCATATCCTCCAGAGTAACCTTTTTAAATTGCTCTCCTGTTTTATTAGCAATTTAGATTAAAGGTGGTTATGGTTATTCAGATGAAATATTTCAGATGAAATATTTATGTTGTTATGAAGTTTGAGAAAAACAATAGTTCCTAATCTAAAACATTATCAAGAACAAATTTTAGATTTCGTGCATTTAATTTCTCATTATATATGATAGCATATAAAAATAAAATCCATTCAGACACGTTATTATATGTGAGGATTGCTGAATGAGGTTAATGAAAAGCTGCAACAATATTTTAGTATTGTGTGTGCTTGCATGCTCTCTTTTGCATCTAGACACTTCTGAAAACTCAGTTTTATTCTAATAGTAAAGAACCGATGACATCTACTAGAAAATGGATCTTCTAAAATAGGTTTGTGCAGTTAACTTCCACAGACTAGCAATACTCAGAGGGAGGCTTGTTTTCATCAAAAAAACCCCAGCACTGTTGAATCCCCATCATAACTCAACCTGTCCTTTCTTTTTCTTCTGGATGTGTAGGTGGAAAACCAAGATGATGAATGGCATTTTAATACTGAGAAGTCCAGTCTATGTATTCAAAGTCAAATAGACAGTTAATGCTTGTGAAAACTCTCTAACATGCTTCTGTGAAATTTCAGGAGTTTGATTGCTCTCACTGAAAAGACCACATGAATTTTATTTGCATGTTTTTTTCTTTCTTATATGTATAATATCCCTACCAAATATTTACATGTACAGGTAGGTATGCACTGTTTTGGTATGTTTATATGAAATAGCTTCCAGACTCAATTCTAAGATGTGAGACTTCCTGTATTTGTCTGCAGAGTACTTTTGTGTTAGCTTATGTTCCTCAGAAAGTGTATTAAATTAGGGAGGAAAAAGTCTTGTTGTTAAAGCCTTAGTCATGTCAGCAATTTTGGAAAGAGAAAGAAAGTGTATCTTCCTTAATCACATACTAGAACTCTCAGGTGGCCAAGGGGACTGAGTCAATAAGGAAAGAGGCACGGCAAAAAAATTGTGATCCTACAAGATATAGATAAGAATAGCAGGAACTTCTCTGTAGCTGGAAAGGGTGCTGTTATAGGTTATAAATCCAAGGGGGGAATTTTTTCTTCCCCCGCTCCACTGTAAGAAAGGTGGAGTTCGAATGGGAAGGGGGAAAGGAGGACGATTAGCTTTACAAAAGATCTAGCCAGCAGAGCCGCATTCCTAACTCATGGCCCATCAAAGACTGGAGTGAGGGGGGTGCCTTTGGATTTGGTAGCTGGCCCTCCTCACAAAGGAGAAGACAGTTTTTGGGTCTCTCTCTGGAAGGGAGATGCGGTCTGTGTGCAGGCATTTTGGAGAAAAAGCCTTGAGGCCGGTTTTTCTGTTTCCCGACCTGGTCAGCCCTGACCACTGGCCTCGGCTGGCTTGCAAGCTGCCCTTACCTCCAGCCCGAACCTGCTGTGTTTTCATCGGAGAGTTTTGTGCTCATTGGGAGAAAGGGAGGAGACTTGAAACACCGTCATCCAAGAACAACAGTGAGTTCCGTGGGGGTGGACTGTTTTTCTTTTCCTCTTCTTCCATTGGGGGAAGAGTCCCCATTTTTTCAGCTTCTCCCATGATCCGAGACCCCCCTCCCTGAGGCCCCCCCAAGACCCCCCGTGTGATGACCGCCAGAACCCAGCAGCGCCCCTGTAGGCCACCACAGAGAACTGCAGGCTCTGCACCTCCAGTGATCCAACAGCACCCCTGCCAACCGTGATTAGAACCGCGCTGAAGGACAGAGAAGTACTCAGGCTGTTTCTTTTGTTTGAAGGGGACTTTTTGGGTACAGGACTATTGTCTAGTTGGGTTTTTTTGTGTTCTGTTACTGTCCTTGCCAACATACCATATATCTTTTATTAAAGGGTTGTTATTTCTTCTTTTTTCCATACTTCCTCGATTAGAGCCCCTTAACTTTGGATTTACAATTGCTGAGAGAGAAGAGTTTGGTCTACCTCATAACTCATCCTCTTTAGCAAATGTTCCACTCTCGTCAAACTGAGACAGGTGCACATACAATAAAGTCTTAAAGGTGATCAAAGTGAGAAACTCTGAGATCTTGGGGAAATTGTGCATCCCCAAAAACCACTAAAAGTTGCTGGACTGATACCAACACTGGAGTGCAGAATTTGTCCTGCAAGAACAGAGTATAGGAGCATAGAACCTAAAGATGTTTTCTCTTTTTTTTTTCCTTTTTTTTTTTTTTCCCTTCAGAAGAATATTTTTGGAACAATACTTCCTCCTTCTTGTTCCTTTATTGAAATATAATAAAGTAAAATTAAGTTATTTAGATGTCCACACTGCACACACAGTACATTTGATTGCAGTGTAATCACCTTTCCCATTCCAAATACTACTACCAAGGTATCTTTCTCCCTCTTTAGCCTTATCCATGGATAGCTTCCAAAGCTAACATTTTTTATCTGAGTGCTTACTGCTTCTATAACCTGGATTAGAAGCATACCGATCTTGAAGCTCCTGCGATTTTATTTTACAAAATTCTCAGCTGCCATAGGCTTGAAAGGCATTTCTTTTATAGTATTGTTTTGTTTTCTATAAGAGTATGAGAAAAAACAGTACTTACGTGGAAACTTATGCACAAGAAGACATGCACACCTATATGTCACAGGGCTACAGCATATTAAAAATGCTGTGGCAATATCTTTTACCTAGTTTGCTGTAATATTTGTGTAACAAATTGTTAGGATTGGGCTCAAATAATATATATTAAGCTAATTGAATCTGTTCTATTGTCTAACAGTTCTTTATTTGCATTTATGCTTTTAAATACTATAATTATATAATTTCAATCCATTTAATGTGTGGTAAATTAATTTTCTATCATGCCAATTCTTAATTAGCATACCATGTGTTACTAATTTAAATGGTTGAAAGAAGTCCAAATATATTGTGTCAACCGAGTTTGTAAACTGAAAATCATATTGTTTGTATGACATGGCCAATTTTCCATAAAACAATGTTAGCTGGTGGTAATTATATTTTTGTCTTTTAACCCTTTTGAAATAGACTCTTGTGTTGGCTGTTCCATTACTTTGCTTAGGATCAGTGTTGGTTTTACAATCCTATTACACAGGATTTGCTTGTGCTTTAAAAATGTTGATAGCTCATTGATTTTCTTTTCTGGACAACTATCGTGCTTTTCTTGTCAGGACTTAGGATACTTTTAGGTAAAGATGTTCAAGGATATTCCATTGTAAAGGAAGATAAAGCATATAATGTTCCTAGTCTGAGGGGACAAATTACATACATAGGTATTTGTGTAATTCCTTGGGTCCTCTTTTCTCCAGTTTTTGAGACAGTTATTACATGTGACCTTGCCCAGTCATCTGAGACCTCCCTTATTCTCCAGAATTTCTTGTAGATAATTGCTAATAGTTCATCGACTGCTTCAGTTTAAGGACTTTAATGTGAACTTAATTAGGCCCTGTTCCTTTAAATGTGTCTACATTTTCTAAATGGTCCTTAAACAGTTCTCTTCCTATTCTGCCCTTCACTTAATTTTATTTAAACTTATGTTATCTAGATAGGATTTTTTTTCTAGAAAAGTGAAAGTGTTCTTCATTCTCCTTTTCTGCTAGCTATTTTTCTTCCTCTTCATTCTAATTGCAACAATTTAATTCTACAAGTTCTGTTATTGCCTTTTGCCTCATTCCATGATTCACCTTTTCCCAATATTCATCCTTATGTTATTCTGATAATTTCTGAGGCATCTGCACTTAATTTTTCCTGTACTTCCTATTTTCCATGACAACGTGCTAACTTACTTTCCACAGGATAACTTTGTGCTAACTTTTATTCAAGGCACTGCTCAGCCTTTTGTACGGCGGGTTCTACTCTAGTAAAGCAAGATGAACACTGCAATTTGAACAGTTTCCTGTTCCTTATCACAAAACAATAGGATAAAAATCTACAGTGAGACGAAAAGCCAATAGCATGTTGATACCTTACAAAATAGATTTTTAAGGAGGAAATGGTGAATTACACAGTGATAAATCAGAAGACAGGATAATCTTAGTACTTTCTCTGTTTCCAGTGATACATGCCTCAAGTACGTCTTTGCCTCTCAATAAGATTTGCTTCCATGTCCAATCACTTTTTGAACACATATATTTCACCTCCCAAAAAAAGACATTTGGAGTCTATTCAATTAATCTTCAGTTCCTCAGTAACTTTGATCTTTTGTTTTCCTCCCCTAGTTCTAATATTTCCTTTTTTTAAATGGAGGAGCAGAACTACATAGAAATTTTAACATTCAAGTGAAATAGGTTTTTGTGTGATGTCAGAGTATTATTATCTGTTTCGTTCACTGTTCCTTTGCCAGCAATTCTTATTTTCAGTAGCTTACAGTTTCATAGAATTACCTTTAGTATGCCAGAATTCCTGTTCCCAAGTCCTAGCTGTCAAGTCAGAACCTATAATTGTGCCTGCAAACTCATATTTTTTTTTTCCAGATTTATTTTTCTACAGTTATTGACAATGAATTTCATCTGCTGTATCATTATTGGTCAGTAGGTATCATACATTTTTTCTTCAACAAATAACAAAAACCTTCTTCCTCATCCCTGTTCAGATTTGACATGCGTTTACCCAGGACATGTAAAATTGATTTTAAACAGCCAATATTTTATTTTTCTGCATTATGTAATAACATATTTAAGTATGCAGTAAATATTATACTTAAAGAATATACCTGTTGTAAAGGTCTGATTTGTTTTCTGCTTTATTTTACTGCTTTCAGGGATTTTTATATTATAAGATATGATAAAATGTGATGTTATTACCAGCAAGCCACCCCTATGCTATGACAGTAAAGTGTTAGCTTAAATGGATCTCCTATTAAAGTTTTTCATGTTGTTTTTCCCATCTATCTGATTCTAAGGTCATGTTTGTTTATAATATCGATACAAAATGCAATAAGGTAGAAGCAGCAAAAATTAATCTACTGGATATGATCTGTAGTCTTTTTGATAACAGCAAGGACAAAACATTTCAGAAAAAATGTGAGAATCTCTTAGAATGCTGCTGGGAACTATATGATCTGTGAAGGAGGCCTTCTCTTTTTATAGTTGGAGACTGATAATAAATTGCATTGTAAAATTTCTTTGAAGAAATTTACTGGAATAATGATAAAATTTTGATCATCTATAAAATTATCTTGTAAGGCCACCCTCTTTTTAGCTTTAGATCAACCTCATTTTAGCTTTAATAGCCACTTTTACAGTCCAATTATGTACTCTCTGAAATATTTTTTTTATTAGTTTTGATTTATCATTTTCTCTTTCAGTAGTTGTTCCTATGTTCCTTTGCGGGAATTATGCATATAATATCACTCTTTTACTTATGTTCTTTTCTGCAGTCCTGAGCATCTCTCTATCCCTTCTCTTTGTATTAAAGGTTTTCTTTGTAGAAGGGTTTTTTTGTGTTTTTAAATCAGATTCCACTGCATCAGGTATTATGACTGTTAATGCAGGGAGATATGAGGAATGAGAGGAAATAAAATAGATTATCAGTTTTCTTGTATTTGAAACGTGAATTTCTTCGTCCTCTCATTTAAGAGTTTACATATTTTGTTTGGTTTTTTTCTGGGTAAATGTATACCTGTGCCAGTTCACAGCTTCCCTTAACCTATCTTGACTATATGAAATATAGTCATTATGAAATCATTATGAAATGTTGTCAAATTAATGTGTTTAGTTTTTAGAGGTATTGACTTCAACTTTCTGGTAGACCTTGAAGTACTGAAGTTTATGTATCTCTTATTTAAAATAATGGATTTTTGCATAACCCACATGTGTTTTAAACACTAATTTAATTTAAATTGTATTTATACATCTGAATTACTAATGTGAGATTATTATTTATATTCTTCTGGTAAAAGTTATATCCAGATTCAGATTTAGTGATTAGATGATTCACTAATGATCTAAGCTAGAAAATTGGATTTAATAAGGATTTAATTTTAACTGTAACAATAAGATTTAATTTTAACTGTGTATTTACAATCTAGTAACAAGGGGGGAAAAGGTAAATTACCACCATTAGTAATATATTCAAGAGTGCAAAATCTTATAATCTATGAATTATTTTATTATACACTTTAGATGCCTGAGTCAAAGTAATGTAAATCCTTTTCATCAAAAAATACTTGAATTGCAAAATGGTACCTTTTGAATAGTGGTTATAATACATTCATGGCTAGGCTTCACGAACAAAGATTTAGGAAGGCTCTAGCCACGTTTGTTACAATTATAATACATATTTAGATACTTAATATCACTTTAGAATTGCCATATTTCTTCATTTAAAAGAGAACACAGCAACAGAAATGCCTTCGATTAAATTCAGAGATATGATCTTATAGTCAGAAATCTAATCTTGTTATTCTTCTAACATTAAAGGAAGAATATTCCCTAAAACTGAGTAAATATTTCTAGTTTACAAACAAGATGAAGATTCTGTTTCCCCAGGCTACTGAAACAGAGTACATGAAAGCCAAAAATAATTGCACAAGATCAATGTTAATATTTGGGTAACCAGAGGACACCGATGTTTAAATTTAAGCTTGAGAGTTTATGTGTCAACATCATGACGTTCACACAGCTCTAAAAACTCAGATCAAAAGAAGTTCAACATTGAATGAGTACACAAAATAATCCTGAAAAAACAGTGCTTTAATTGCCATACTAAAATAGGTTAGCGTAGATTTTATTTTCATGTTTGTCATTTTAAGAACATTTTCTATCCCATAGGAGTTTCCTAAAAGCAAGCTCAACATAACTTCAACTGAATTGGTCTGAAGATGTTCTCTTTGTTATTTATGAAACAGAATAATTGGTGCATGTCTTTAAGCAATATGCACAGTGGATCTCATCTACATTTAGAAATTTAAAAAATTTTTTCACTGACCAAATCAGTGCAATTTGAACAGGTACCAGAAAAGCCAAGCTAAATCCCAGAGGACAGAAAATTTTTGGGAATCATTACATGCCTCCTACTCTATATCTACTTCTAAACAAAGAGTACTCTTCACGTACAAATACAAACCCCTCTTTGTCTTCGCTAAGTTTTGGGATGTTAATGTGTGTAATGGAAATGTAGCTTTTGACTAAAGAGAGTCATAGAATCATTTAAGATCAAATACAAGCAGTACAAACTGAAGGAAGCCTACAAAGAGCTACTGAAGGGAGCCTACAAGAGAGTTACAGAAGGACTTCTCACAACAACATTTCGTGATAGGACAAAAGAGAATGGCTTTAAACTAAAAGAGAGTAGATTTAGATTAGATATTAGGAAGAAATTCTTTACTGTGAAGATGGTGAGGCACTGGAACAGGTTGTCCAAAGAAGCTGATACCCCATCCCTGGGAGTGTTCAAGACCAGGTAGGATGGAGCTCTGAGGAACCAGGCCTATGGAAAGTGCTGCTGTCCATGACAAAGGGGTTAGAAGTAGATGATCTTTAAGGTCCCTTCAAACTCAAATCATTCTATGATTCTATGACTATTCTATGAATTTAAATGAGTGATTTTTGTCAACCTAAATAATTTTTGACTAGAGTACATTTCTGTTAGGGATATATAGTCTTCAGTTTAAGGTTTGTGATAATGTAGATTTCTAGACCCGGACAGAATTTTTCAAGCTTTTTATTGTCAAAATGCAAATAAGACATCCTCAAAAGTGTTATAAATCTATGATGTTTTCTGAATTGTTTTTATGTTGAACAAATGATCACAAACTCTGAAGGTTTAAATAGAAATAAAGTTAATATATTTTATTTTGACATTTTTATGAGTTATTTGACTTTTCAATGGAAAATACTTTGATTCAAAAATTCAACTTTCCGGTAAGACAAAATATTTAAATAAAATAATAATGGGCGCATCAAGCACAGTATCACCATGCAGTGGAGGGAGATGATTGTCCCACTCTGCGCTGCACTGGTGCAGCATCACCTTGACTCCTGTATGCAGCTTTGCAATTAATATAAAAAGGATATAAATGCTATTGGAGACTGTCCAAAGAAGGGCCACAAGGATGGTAAAGGATCTAGATGAGAAACCGGATGAGATTTTTTCAATGTGGAGAAGAGGAGATGGAGGGGAGACCTCATTGCAGTGACAACTTCTTTGTGAGGGGAAGAGGAGGGGAAGGCACTGGTCTCTTCTCTGTGGTGACTGGTGACAGAACCTGAGGCAATGACCTAAAGCTGAGTCAGGGGAGGATAAGGTTGGACATTCATCAACCAGGTGTGTGGGCACTGGAACGGGCTTCCCAGGGAGATGGTCACAGCACCAAACCTGACAAAGTTCAAGGAGTGTTTGGATAATACTCTCAGGCACATGGTGTGATTGTGAGCCTTGGGGCTGTCGTGTGCAGGGCCAGGAGATGGACTTGATGCTCCTTGTTGATTCTTTTCAACTCAGGATATTCTCTGATTTCATGATTCTAAAAAAAACTGATTCAGCAACTACTTTGAATTCATAGATTGAATAGTTATTTCTAATTTTCTCTTCGAAGTTTGATTTTAAGATTACCAAGAAAACAATTTAGACTTCTTTTTATCCTGATGAGTAACCTGTTATGTTGTGAAATATGTGACATACCTTTCTAAACATGCTTGTCAACAGTCTGTTCATGACTGCTTTAAAGGTATAAACATAGTGGATTGACTTCACATATCATAATGCTGTCATCCTATATCTTAAAATTTTGTTTGAGTTGGTCTGTCAAGATGTACACTTCTGCCAGGATTTAAGACTAGTAGATTAAACAGTATTTGACAGTGGACATTTTGAATGATGTTAAATTATATTAATAGTTAATACTATTCTGTGAGTTGAATTTTCTTGTTATCTTGAATTGTTCAGATTTCGTACCTTGGAATTCACTTGAAATATTTAAATAACAAGAACCTTATTTTCATTTGAATCAGATTTACATCATTTCATTACATATTTAACAACACAGTTTATAGTACCAGGAGTGTTTTGTTGTTCCTTTTTCTGCTCAAAGGCAAATTAATTAGAAAAAAAATTGCTTTAAATTTAATGATGAAGAAATGGAGCTTTCATTTTCTCATGGGCAACCATGTGTATAGTATTTTGTAAGACGATGCTATCACGGGCAATTGATATTTACATTTCCTTTCCTAATATTCATGTTATTCAAAAATTTCATAAGAGTTGAGTTTTTATAGTTTTATCTTGTTTATGTAGATTCAAGATCTACAAATTAAATAATTTAAGTAGCAGATCTACTTGAGAATATTTATGAAGTATCATCCAAAATGTTAATTTATTTTCAGCAAAGTTGAATGCAGCCGGGAAAAATGTGACTCTAATTTGAAGTATAAGATTAAGAAATAATTCCTCAGTTTTCTTTTTATTATATTTTAAAATATATTTTAAAATATTTTTATTTTTAAAATATATTTTAAAATATGTTTCAACTGAAATTCATTGACTCTATCAGTAAATTATATACTTTTAATCATATTGTTAATCACCTTATAAGTGGAACTGCAGATGTGAGACTTAAGACATTTTTTTTTAGCACTGGAACTTCATTGTCAGAAAAATTATCTACATACAGCATGTCTCCATGGTTAGAATGGAGACTATGACTTTATAATTTTAACTTCAAATATACTGTAATTTGGTGCAATCATGCAGTTAAATATGAGTATTTTGTTACCTTCAGCAATGCAGCAATTGAGGTATGAAAGCTATTAGTTTGTGAAAAGACTTTAGATCCCAGGTCATCTTTGAGGCAGATGCTTCTTAGAAGTAGCATTTACCTTTAATTCACTTTCAACTGTAAATACAGGTTTAAGGCATAATGCCAAATATTTTGAAAGCACTTCTGATACTTATATATAAATTGCTTGCAAATATATTTACCTTATTATTGCATTTGAATTTCTTGATATTCAGAAATTGAGAAAGGAGGTTGTGGAGACCCTGGAATTCCATCATATGGAAAGAGGACTGGCAGCAGTTTTCTGCATGGAGACACACTTACCTTTGAATGTCAAGCAGCTTTTGAACTGGTGGGAGAGAGAACAATTACATGTCAACAAAATAACCAGTGGTCTGGCAACAAACCCAGCTGTGTTTGTAAGAATTATTATACTTTTTTCTGTGTTATTTTCCTGACCTTAGCGTCTTGCTTTTCTTAGCATTTGTGACTAAACAACAGGAAGACATTTCAAAATACCTTGGAGACTTTTTCATTCACACTTTTTTTCAGTTGACTCAGTAGCTCATTTATGGGGAACATCATGTAGGACTGTTTTTAGAATGTTCTTTCCCCTCATTTTATATTTAATTGAACCACTTAACACTCTTAATGTAAATGTGTGTTGAATTAGACTCTAAATGAGCAATTGCTAATAGCATATAAGTGTCCAAAAGGACTGTGGCACAAACACATTTCATTCTGTCAGTGCAAAGTAGCCTGCAGATCCACCTAAGAAAAGATTGGGGTTTTTTTGGTGATATACTAAGAAAGCATGAAAATTAATATAAGGAATTTAGGACTATTCGACATAGAAAAAAGGTTAGGTAAGTTTGTGAATTTTGTTTTAAAACATAAAATATATTTGTCATTAAGCTTGTAGATGGATTCAAATAGAGAGGGTTATTGGTTGGGTTTTGGGGGTGGGGGATTAGGTTCTTTTGGTTTGGTTTGGTTTGGTTTTTTTACTTTTCTTTGTTATTCTATGGTAAAATAGAGAAAATTTTTCTAGTACACACGTATATCAGGCTCTTCAGTTCTCCACTTAATTTTTCTTATAAAGAGTCTTACAATTCAGTACTGGATTTAAAAACCATAAAAACCTTAGTACAGTGTACAATTCTATTTGGACATGTATGTATTTTGAAGCCATGTTGGTACTGGACTTATGCCGAACGAACTTGCTCTGGACTGGAATAGTTCTCTGTATGCCTTGAAATGCTGAAACGTATCTAGGTGTGTAAAGCTTGGGCACAGAGACGGTGCAGTCGCAATTCCCTTTTAAGAGAGAAGTTGTTTTTCTTTATGGTGCTGTATTGCATTGGATTGATATATTAGTTTCTGTTGACAATGGTGTGGAACATTTTACTGTGTTAGATGCGCACATGCCCTATGAAAGAACATAGAATCTATAACATCTATTTATATAAACTGAGTTCAATTTGGCACATTTGAAGAGCTGAGTAATGGTTATCCTTTGTGTTTATTAATATGCAGTGAGTTCCTCTTTCTAGATATACTGTACTTCTGACTAAAGTACCAGTCACAAGCTTATGACTCTGAAATCAGTTAGGAAATGTCTTGATGAACACAGGCCCAAAAGAGTGAATAATTTCTGGGTTTGCTCTGTGCTATTGAAAAAAAAATAAGGTAAAACAAGTTCATACTATACACTCTTAAAAGTTCTTGATTGAATCACTTCTAAATTTCTACTATTTTTTGCATCAGCATGAACTTTGTATACTACAGACAAAATTGGCCCTTGGCCTTGATTTTTTCAATTGTTAAATACACTTTCATGCATATTCCTTTTGGAAAAATAAGTATTTTAATTTGGAGGTCACATTTTCTTTTTGGAACAAACCTGCCAATTTTTCCAGATTCTAATACATCAGGCATTACTTTTGCTTTCTTCGTCATTTGCTGTATGTGAATTTCTTGCAGGCCCTGCTGCAGTCACTTAGACTCATTTGGGGAAATAACACCGTTATATTGGAGCAATGTTCTTACAGTGTTAAACATTTCCAGCTTGCATGTGTAGTAGTTTTGACATCCAGGCTGCAAAAGCATCTTTTTTCACAAGAATAAAAATAATATAAAGAGAAGTATTTATAATGTTTGTGGATAGTATTTTGAGAATATTATTGTTCTTTCCTTTAGTCTCATGTTTCTTCAACTTCACCACACCATCTGGAATTATTCTTTCTCCAAATTATCCTGAGGAATATGGGAATAATATGAACTGTGTTTGGTTAATTATCTCAGAGCCAGGAAGCAGAATCCATCTGATTTTCAATGACTTTGATGTAGAACCTCAGTTTGACTACCTTACAGTCAAAGATGATGGGATTTCAGATTTACCACCTCTTGGCACATTTTCTGGCAATGAGGTCCCTTCTCAATTGGCTAGTAGCGGGCATGTAGTAAGACTTGAATTTCAGTCAGATCACTCTACCACTGGAAGAGGATTTAATATCACTTATACAAGTAAGAATTTCTGCTTTTCTTTTATGCTATTTCTTATGTCATCTTTCTTCATAATAATGAAAAAAGAACATGGAAGTAAATTGTGATTTATAACATGGAAGTAAATTGTAATGTTTGTATAATTGCACTCTTTTCAGCTGTCTTCACGGTATTCATTAGCTTATCTGAATCCTTATAATTTATTTATTTTAGAAGAATTCCCTTTGTTATTTAAGGGCTCTTTTGGTTGCCGCTACATAAAGGCAGAACAAATAACCAAAGCCCAGATCATTCATATCTAAGCATCCAATGCAAGTGATTTAATATACTTCTCAATGGAACCATTAGGAATAAGTTCACAAAGGTGTAAATACTGAATACTGAGATGTTATTTGAAAAACACAGAAGTATAAAAAAGCAACTAGAATTTTAATGCAGATGAATAATTCTGGGAACCTGATTTGCTTTTACGCTTTTTCTTCCAGTTTGATGATGTGGTATCTAAGAATACAGACTCCTGAGATTAGAGATCTCTTTTTTGGGTTACACATAATAGTTACCTTCTGTGGTTTTTCTAGTGTCTAGAACATGACTGATCTGATGCAGAACTCTTTCCTATAAGAGTGCACTAATTTAGAATAATTTTTCTCTCAGGCTACAGTTCGTTTAAGAATTTTAAAAAATTTAAAAAAATACTGTCTCTGAGAATGCAATTTCTAAAGTTGCAACTAAAGCTTAGTTGCAACTGGCCAACCAGTTCAAAAGTTGTTAAATGTGGACCTACTGGTCACATACATACAGAGAGCTACTGAAAGCATAAGTCTTTCCCATTTGGGAAACCAGGCTAAAAATCCAGATAACCTTGTGTTTTGTTTATATGAAAATATTTCACTAAACAGTACTCTCAGCTGAAAACTCCAGTAACAGCATCATCATGTAGAAAACATTATTACATTTGTCATAGACCGCTAACTCTCCTAAAAGTTTTATGATTCATTCAAAGACATTACTTATATGGAGATTATCTTTTTAGTTCAATAAATTAGTTTCTAAGGTTATAGAAGTTAATTGACAATAAAGTTGTCTTTGAGACTCTTGCACTGTTCCTATGTTGTGTCAATTAAGATAATCAAACCATAGTGTCTGTGGCCAAGGTTAAATTATTTAGAAAGGTACCTCACATAATGCTGGAATTCATTTGTTTCAGTCCTTTTTAAGTCTTAGATACCTAAATTGGTTCTTTTGATTTTTATGGGAAAATTTTGTATTTTTTGTCCTTTGAAAAATAGCAGGAAGAGAAAAGAGGAGGCCATCTCCTCTTGCTCTATCTCTTGTTACTTGTGAGAAGACACCAATATTCATCTTGCTACAACCCCCTTTCATGTAGTCATAGGGAGTAACAAGGGCTCTCCTCAGCCTCCCTTTCTCCAGGTGAAACAATCCCAATTCCCTTATAGTGGAGGAAAACCATCTGGATTTTTTCCAGAGGAAAATTTAGGCAATTTGTTCTTGTGTATCTAAGCCACACACATTTAAAAAGCTTTCAAATTCAGTCTGTGTCATCTGTGTGAATGTCCTTGGATTTAAAGCTGAATCTTTATGGAGAATTTTTCTATGCTTTGAATTATATACTACCATCTAATATGTGTTATGTATTACTGTATTACGATTGAAATATTAATCTCCTCCTCAAAAGAAAAAAAAAAGACAATTTAAAGGGGAGGCTGTTATTATTATTATTACTATTATTGTTATTATTACTAGTATTATTACTATGTTTTTATCAGCCTTTGGTCAGAATGAGTGCCATGATCCAGGCATTCCCATAAATGGGAGGCGCTTTGGAGACAGATTCCTTCTGGGAAGTTCTGTTTCTTTTCACTGTGATGATGGCTTTGTGAAGACTCAAGGTTCTGAATCCATAACCTGTATTATGCAAGATGGAAATGTAGTATGGAGCTCTACTGTCCCACGTTGTGAAGGTAAGGCCACAATCTTTATTTTGCACCTATAGTTTGAATAATGACACTATTTAAATTTACCTTACTTTTTACATTTTGTACATAAGACTGCTTTAGCTGAAGTTATTTGCTCATCTTATTTCAACACTTTCCCAGTCAAACGAGAGTGCAATAATTCATGGCTAGGCTTCGCGAACGAAGATTAAGGAAGGCTCTATCCACATTTATTACAGGTACGCTGGTGGCTAATGAGGCCAATAGAGATAGACATGTCCGATTGCAAAAGGCACAGCAGAAAGACTCCTTAGGTGGTATATTCAGCAAGACACGAATCTTTCTGTGTTGTCTTTTCTCCTCGAGAGTGATCCTGTGTGCGTTCTCAAAGGAGACAGCAGCGTTATAGATGGTGTGTCTCCAGGCCTCCTGATCTGAGGCCAGAGTAGACCAGTTATGATGATCAGTACGGCCAAGGATGAGATGTTTTTTCAGGGAGTCCTTGTATCTTTTCTTCAGGGCTCCTCTCTTGTGGCAAGTTCACCATAGACCAAGATCTTAGGGAGGCGGTGGTCCTTCATCCTTGAGACGTGCCCTGCCCAGCTCAGCTGTGTTCTCAGCAATGTGACCTCAGTACTTGTGACTGCTGCTTAATAGAAACAAGATAACTTGCTTCTAAATTCTTGGAATAAATTAGCATTCTAAAAATCTGGTTGCTATTGTTTTCAAGTTCTGATTGTCACCATCATTACTCAGTTATGAGTTATAACTGCTATAACAGTTTTGGCTGCAGCATACTGAAGAACATATTATTATTATCTACCACATAGAAAGTGAAGTAAAGCTTCCATTTAAAAGTCCTTTTTGAAGGTTTACCCCTTTAATTTTCTCAAAATGAAAGTATACTTGAATTTCTCTCTGTAACATTATAACCTGCAGTACATCTATTCCTGTGAAATATAGTGAAAACCAGAGCTATGTTTAATATTCATTATATTATCCAAAATTTCCAAATTTATTTACTTCTTTCCTAGGTGAATAAACAGGCAAATATGGTCTCTACTTATGTTCAAATCTCTCTTTAGAATGAAATAAATTTTAAAAAAAAAGTAGGCCGATTCCTTGATGCTTAGCGGGCAAAGTAGATGAGTGCATTTAATAAATGACCAGAATATGTTTTCTAAAAGTAATGTTCAAAAGTGTATACCTTTTATTAAACAACAGATACTTAGACAGGGACCAAATTAAAAGATTTTTTGGAAAAAATAATCCAAACCTTCCAAGTAGTGGGTTTTTTTTATTGCCCACTGGAAAAACTTCCTATAGACCATTCCAAGTCTTCAGTGAAATCAAATAACCTCTCTGAGTAGTTTGGTTTTGGGTTTTTTTTGTTAAAAACATTGAATCAAAAGCAGGCATATTAATCTACTACTCACAAATTCATGTTATTATCCATTTATATATGGCATAAAAGATTTGTTTGTCACTACTTAGAGAAACAGAAGAAAAGTGGCAAGATTTCCTGCACTGAAATATGGAAATTCCTGTAATGATACCACAGATTACTTGAGGACAATACAAAAGATACTAAGATAAATTTAACTGACCTTGCAAGTGTTCCTGTGTTAGACTGCTCCACAGTCTTTGGTAAAATATAACATCCCAAAGCCCTGTGCTATGACAGCTTAATTTTTTAAGGGACTCATGTTTTCCAAAATTTGTTCTGTTACTTCTGCTGTTGTTTAATCCTACTCCAGAGTCTTTTGATTCTGCTCTGAAAAATGCTCCCTGTCTAGCCCTGTTATCTTCATAGCCCTCTTGCAATATATTTTTTTTAAAGTTTTTTATGGTGGAGAAGCAAGTTAGAGAACATTTAAACAAATTTGACATACAGGAATGGGCTTGATGGCATCCACCCAAGAATTCTGAAGACATCGAATGAAATTACAAGGTCACTCAATATCTTGGGAAGCTGACTTCGGGAGATTCCTGAAGACTGGGAGAAAGCAAATTCCAATCTTCAAGAAATGAAAGGAGTATCTGAAGAACTACAGATCTCATCCATATCACTGGGAAAGGTGATGCAGCAATGTTCCTTGAAACCACTTCCAAACAGTGAAGAAAAAGATGGTGACTGGGAGCAGTCAACATGGATTTAAGAAGGGGAAATCATGCCTGACCAACCTGATAGCCTTCTGCGTTAAGATGAC
Organism: Manacus candei; assembly: GCF_025592945.1. Taxonomy (NCBI): domain Eukaryota; kingdom Metazoa; phylum Chordata; class Aves; order Passeriformes; family Pipridae; genus Manacus; species Manacus candei. The sequence continues at coordinate 11,942,597 of NW_026138059.1, read as the reverse complement.
CGGCCTAATGGAAGAGGGGAGAGTAATGGATATTTTTTATCTCAGTTTTAGTAAGGTGTTTGACACTGTGTCCTGCAAGACTCTCGATGACAAACTAACGGAGTGTGGACTCAAGAAGTGAGCAGGGAAGTGGACCAAACACTGACTGAACTGTTGGCCTCATAGGATTGCGGTCAGTGGCACGAAGTCTAACTAGTGACTAATTTATAATGGTGTAGCCCAGGGATTAATCCCATGCCCAATACTGTTTAAAATCTTCAATAATGAACTGAATGCTGAGGCAGAGTATACTTCTGAGCAAGTCTGCAGATGATGTAAAGCTGAGGGGAGTGGTTGGTACACGATATGTTTGTTCTGCTGTTCAGAGGAACCTTGACAGAGAGGCAGGAGACCTGGACTGAGAAGAAATGACAGGTCCTTACCACCTGTTCAGCACTGGTAAGGCTATGTCAGGAGTGCTGTGTGAAGTCCTGGGGTCCACAGTACACAAAAAAACATGGACATGCTGCAGTGAGTCCAGTGAAGAGTCATGAAGATGATTAAAGACTTGGAGCATCTGTCATACCAGAAGAGGTTGAGAGAACTGGGCTTGTCTCAACTGGAGAAGAAAAGGCTCAGGACTCTTGTGGATATGTACCAATATCTGATGGGATGGTGTAAAGAAAATGGCACTAGACTCTTCTCAGTGGTGTGCAGTGACAGGACAAAAGACAGTGAACACAAACTGAAATATAAGAAGTTCTGTCTAAACATAAGAAAGACTTGCACTGTGAGAGTAATCAAACACTGAAACAGATTACCCAGAGAGCCCAGAGATCATGCCTTTGGAGGAAGGACATGATCTTGACTGGACATGGTCCTGTGCAATCTGCTATATCAAGCAGGAAATGGGCTAGAGAGTTTCCAGACATCCCTTCCAACTGAAACCATTCTATGATCCAATGGAATATTTATACCCATAAGTTCCACTGAGCTCAACGATTATTCAAAATGGTAGAACAGTACGGTGATAATAATTACTTGGAACAATTTGTCTGATGTTTCCACATAAATGTGGAATCATATTGGATCTAAAAAATGATGAGGCATTATTTTTTTTTAAAATGATATAATGTGCTTTTCAAGAGAAAAAAGGCTGGCATAATCAAGTGCCATGCTCTGTGAATTAAGATATGTATAGAGTAATAAGCTATGATAAGATACATTGCAGGGCTTATGATTCTGAAGGAAACAAAGTGCTCAAAACATAATGTAGAAAATTTAGTTGTGGTAGACTATTAAAGCTAACTATATTAAATCTATTTTTCTATGCTTTTTAATTCAATTTTTGTGGGTTCTTTGAATATACAATATTATATTAGAAATACTGTGTATGATACAAGAATACATACTTTTTTCTTTCAGCACCATGTGGTGGACATTTGACAGCATCAAGTGGTGTTATCTTACCACCAGGGTGGCCAGGATATTACAAGGACTCACTTAATTGTGAATGGGTAATTGAAGCAAGACCAGGACATTCCATTAAGATCACTTTTGACAGGTGAGAGTCGTAAAGTCAAACAACAACTAAGGTATGAGCATAAATATTTGCTTTAATATTGAAGAAGAAAACAAAAAGGAAACCATAAAAAGGAACTTCAATGTGATACTCAGTATTCTTCAAGTAGGAAATTAAAATTTTCTACTGTGTTTATGTTGTCTTTATTTACAACACTGGAGATGCTGGAGAGGAACCCTATGGAAGGAGCTTTTTGGAGGGATTGTGTTAATGGTAAGTTGAATATGAGTCAAAAGTGTGCCTGGGAAGCCAAAAAAGCCAACCATGTTCTCGGTTGTATCAAGCACGGCACACCTAGCTGGTCAAGGGAGGTGATTGTCCCACCCTACACTGCTCTGCTGTGGCATCGCCTCAAGTACTGTGTGCGGTTTTGGGCACCTAAGTGTAAGAAGGACATCAAACAACTAGAGTTTGTACGGAGGAGAATGACCGAGATGGTGAGAGTTTTCCAAGGCAAGACATAAGAAGAGTGGTTGAAGTCACTTGGTTTGTTCAGCTTGGAGAAGGCTGAGGGGTGACTTCATGACAGTCTGTAACTTAGTCAGGGGGGCAGTGGAGTGGAAGGTACTGATCTCCTCTCTCTGTTGACCAGCAACAGGACAAGAGGAAATGGAATGAAGCTGTGTCAGGGAAAGTTCAGATTGCAGATTAAGAAAAGGTCCTTCACTGAGAGAGTGGTCAGTCACTGGAACAGGCTCCCAAGGAAAATAGTCATGGCACTGTACCTGTCAGAGTTCAATGAGTGTCTGGAACACACTCTTAGTCATATGGTTTAGGTTTAGGTAGTCCTGTGAGAAGCAGGGAGTTGGACTTGGTGATCGTTATGGGCCCCTTCCAACTTGAGATACTCTTGAGATTCTGTGATTCTAGTTTAGTGCATATTAACATACTAATATACAGATACTCAGGAAGGGCAGGGACAGGTGACATTATAGTGGGAGTCTGCTACAGGCCACTCAACAAGGAAGTCTAAGCAGATAAGACCCTCTTTAGACAGGTAGGAGCAGACTCGCATTTACCAGCTCTATTTCTCATGAGGTCTTCAACCAACACAATACTTGTTGGAGGGACAACACAGTAGGACATAAGCAAACCAGGAGGTTCCTGGATGCATTAATAATGCATTCCCTTGTCAAGTGATTGAGAAGCCAACGAGGAGAGGTGCTATACTGTACCTCAAGGGCAGCCTTGGCCACAGTGACCATCAAATCCATAGGGCTTTGACCATCAGATCCATGGTTCAAGGTCCATAGAGCAGTGAGGAGGGTGTACAGCAAGCTCACTACCCTGGACTTTAGCTGCAGTGGTTTGAATTTTGTTTTCCCCCAGAGGCTAAGAAAAGTGGTAGACCCCAAGGGGTGGAAACGCCTGGAAGTTTTGGAGTTCTGTCCAATGGGTGCTCCTGCAAAAATGTCAACATCCCACAAGCTCACCGGAAGAGATGAGTTGTAGTTTTGGTTGTTGTAGGAGAGGTGGCCATGTTGTGAGCCCCGAGGAAGGGGCTCTGAGCCCCACAGGGGGCCTTTGGCCCCCAGCCCCCAGCGGGGGCTGCAGGGACCTGGAACAGCATAAAGCTGGGCTAGGTGCCTGTAGTTATGCCAGGAGATGTTTTCTCCATGGGCGCAGAGCAGCAGCAGACACTGACCAGAGAAACGGTGGCAGAGAGCCAGAGATAAGAACCTGAACTGGAGGAGCAGCAGAAACAACACGCAGCACCGCAGAGAAGACTCCTGGAAGGAGAGTTGAGGAGAAAGAGAACCAGCAGCCTGAGAGAGAGTTCTGGGGGTAAGACTGTACCAGATCCCCTAAAACTCCCTTGAGACCCCTCTTGGAGAAGAGGGACATAGACTCCTATTTTGGAGAGCAGTTTTGGACATGCAGCACCGGAGAGAGAGAGAGGAGCTAAGAAGCTCAAAAGACGTCCCGGAGCTGGACTGGGACGGCCAGATGGAATGCGGGGGCAGTTGACCTTGGCTCCCCCCTTGCACTGCTGCCACGGTGGCAGCCTGAGAGACAGGGCACAGAGGCCCTGCAAGAGATACCAGACCATCACAAAGACCCCCCTGTGTCCTGGTGATATGACGTGGTGATACGACCTTGTCTGGGGTTACGAAGCCCACGGAAGACCCCTCGGTTGGAGGCGATGGGGCCGAGAGAGGTTTGAATACCTCCCTCGTGAGTACTGGCAGAAAGCCAGCTATCAGCTGCTACATGTGGAGAAGAAGACAGACTGTTGCCTCAGAAGATGCTGCTGCTTAAGGACTGGAAGGGATCTGTCCTTCTTTCCCTCCTGGACTTTTTTTTGGAGGGGAGAAGATATCTGATCATTGTAAATACATATGTCATGGTAGAGATAGTTTGTGATCGTGTGTATAAGGTGATATGGTATTTATTTGTACAGTCATTGTAATATATTCCCTTTCCCCCACTTTGAGTCTGGTGTGTTTTGTCTGGAAAAACCCATCTCACATTAGGTTGAGATGTGGGAGGGGGGATGGAGCTAGGGGATTGGATTTTGGGACTATCTCAAACCATGACATTAGGACAGCAGACTTTGGCTTCTTCAGGGATCTACTTGGTAGAGTACCATGGGATAAAGCGCTGGAGGGAAGAAAGGCAAAAGAAAGATGGTTAATATTCAAAGACCATATGCTCCAAGCTCAGGACTGATGCATCCCAACAAAGAGGAAGTCAGGTAAAAATGCCAGGAGGCCTGTGTGAGTGAACAAGATGTTCCTGGACAAACTCAAACATGAAAATGAAGCCTACGGAGGATGGAAGGAGGGGATTAATAGCAGCCTGGGATTAATAGCAGCTTAGAGGAATGGTCTGAGCAGCCAGGGATCAAATTAGAAAAGCTAAAGCCATGATAGAATTCAGTCTATCCAAGGACATCAAGGGCAACAAGAAAAACTTCTATAGGTACTTTGATGGTAAAAGGAAGATTAGGGAAAATGTGGGCCCTCTCCAGAAGGAAATGGAACAGGAGATTACCCAGAATATAGAGAAGTCTGAGGTAGTCAATGACTTTCTTACCTCAGTGTTCACTGGTAAGTACTCCAGCCACGCTGCCCAGGTCACAGAAGGCAAAGGCAAGGATTGGGAGAATGCAGAACCACTTGCTGTAGGAAGAGAGTTCTGAGACCATCTAAGGAACCTGAAGGTGCAGAAGTCCATGGGACCTGATGAGATATATCCATGGGACCTGATGATATGCATTCCTGATTCCTGAGGGAACTGGCAGATGAAATGGCTAAACCACTATCCATCATCTGAGAAGTCGTGTCAGTCAAGTGAAATTCCCACTGACTGGAAAAGGGGAAGCATAGCCGTATCCTGGGCTGCATCAAAAGAAGCATGGCCAGCATTTTGAGGGAGATGATTCTCCCCCTCAACTCTGCTCTATACATGATGAATCCTGGTCTGGTGTCCCCAGCATAAGAAGGACATGGAACTGTTGGAGTGAGTCCTGAAGAGGGTCACAAAACTGATCAGAGGACTGGCACACCTCCTCTATGAGGACAGGCTGAGAGCCTGACAGCAAGTCATCAGAACTAGACAGCATTGACCCAGGAGTTCTGAATGAGTACTAAGTTGATGCGGCTGAACAGTTGAAATCTGTGTACAACTGTGCTTTTAAAACTGTCTTGATACTTGTGCACTTCAGGAACTGCATCTTTTAAATCTTTTATGGAGTTCTAAGGAACTGCATGCTGAATGACCACTGCAAAAACTATAACAAAGTGTAGCATTAGTGGAAGCATGGATAAATGAGGAAGTGTCAGTATGGCTTTTGTAGAAGAAATCCTATTTCAGAAACCCCTTGGAATTCTTTGGTGGTGTAAGAAAGCATAGAAAAATGTTGGATATAGTTTATCTGGGTTTTCAAAATGCAAGTTTTATATCTTGCATTTCACTCTGCAAAGGGCTATTAAAAGGCTAAGCATCATTTAAACACGAAGAGGGACATTAAAAGAACTTAACAGTCTCACAGTGGAATTCTGGGTGTTTTGCAGAGAACTGTAGTATGCTCAAAATTGTTCAACATGTCCAGAATTGATCTTAAAAAAGAGAAAATTAGACTAATAATACTAAGCTCTTCAGGATATTAAAAACAAGGTATAACTGAAGCATTGCTGAAGTTTCTTACAAGACTGGATGTCTGGGAAACCAAATTGCAGGAAGATTAAGTAAATGCAAAGTGAATCACATGAAAAAAATAATTCCACCTTGATATATAAAACACTGTGTTTTGAACTTACACTGGTTACTGAGCTACTGAAGTTCTGGTAACTCTTTGTCAAGAAATATGAATGAAAACTAATACATACTTTTCAGATTGTGAGTAATGCGTGGAAGCATTGAGATTGTGACTTATAAATAAGGAAAGGGGCTAGATGGATAACTGCTGACTGATTTTTGTTACTTTACAAACCCAAGCCAATGTAAAAAACAATTCATTCCCTCAAATCCGCAAAAACAGACAAGTGAATTATAAATTCATTTCAGAGTTTGAGATGAGCAAGAACACACTGGGAATAAAGATCATTGTAATGGGTAACAACTCCTATAAGAAGGGTTTGCAATCCACTGTTGTCATACTGCTCTGCTAAGGAAACCACAATTGCTGGCTGAGTCTATTCATTATGAGTACAAATAAAGTATTTAAACCAGCCTAGTGGTATCCGTCTCTTTTCATCATTACGCTGCAGGGTAGATCAGTGTATAATCACTGAAATCATGGAAAGGTACTGAAAAACTCTCAAGTATTTTAGTGATGTTCTCTGTGATTGTCTATTTTTTTGTAAATTTAATGAAACCAGAGAGCCTTCCAGACACAAGAACTCATGTGTTTATGCAGCTAAATTGTTGAAATAGTTTCCAACATGCTTCTGGAACTTGTCAACCAGCATTACCCCAAATAATTATCAAGCATGGCCAGGAGTTACTGTGGGCAAGCAACCATTCACAATAGGAAATTTGAATAGTATCTTCTTCTTTGAGAGGCTAAAGAGTGAATTTAATAATATAGATGTGGGCCATTCCATGCTAGCTGACTTCACTCCCAGAAACAGGTCCTGAAAGTGCTAAATGTATTAACAAACCTGCAAGCCCTGTATTCCACCAACAGAGTAGATAGATAGCAGTAAAAAAAATTGTGTGGATTTTATCCAGCATATCCAAATAGAGTAGGTAGCACCGTAAATCTAGAGAGTTTTCTGTGTGAAGAGTAAGAAATGATATGAAGGGCCTAAGTCAGTTTCCAAACAGTCATTAGCACTGAAAGCTTTCTGATTTCTGAATGTGCTTTTGTTCTCAGGGAATCATAAGAGAAGAATTAGGAGAGACTACTAAATATTTGCAAAATATGAAGTCGCCGATACTGATATGTCTGTGAAGATGGTTTTAGAAGACCTGTTTGGTCTGTAAAATATGATGACCTGAATGAGCAACTTGGTCATTCGGTCATCATTGCCTAACAAAGTATAATGTTCATTTACACTTCGAAGGAATTTTCACATATATTTCCCCTTTTCTGAGTGTTTAATAATTTGGAGTTTTCTTTCATTAAAAGGACACAAGATCTTATCTCTAGACCCACAAAACTTGTCCCATATTGACAAGACAACCAAGGGCATTCACTTTGGAAAAAGCATTGTATTGCGTAGGGGCAGTCTGATGCTCTCAGAAGTTGAACTAATAAGCCCCATGGGAATAGAAGAGAAAAATCTCTGAACATATACATTTCTGAAACATGAAAATAAGAATATTGAGTTTGCAGGCAAATACATTTAGACCAGTATATCTGTGTAATAATACAAACTTTTTTGACAGGAAAATTTATGTGTGCATGGTTTAGATGATGCAGCTTCTAACAGAATCTGATATAACCACAAACTGTCTTGAAAAGCATCTGATGTAAAAAACTGCCAGTCCAAGTTTCATCTACAGAAAGAGCAGATCTGAGCTGTTTAATTTAAGAACTACTACTAGATGACTGTACACATGAGATGAAATAATGAAATATTATTGAAGATGTTCCTAGGATGTACAACTATTTTTTAACTTGAGGGCAAGAAATTTCTTAGATATTCATAATGCAATTTTGTTTGAGACAATTTGCATTTTTGTACCCAGATTCCCCACTAAATGTCTTTCTGAAGGCCAGTCATATGGTTGATCTGAAGTATATTGCATCCCTTATGAATTCTATATGATAGCAGATATAACAAGGTGAGGAAAAAGATGCATAAAACCTTCCTTAATTACTATCCTCAGTAATACATGGATGGATCCGTAGATACGCATATTTTTTATATATGATACTCTTGATCAGTTACACATGGACTGCATTTCTAACAGTTAAAGAAAATAACACCATTCCTCTATCTACCATTTGACTTGCATATTCCTTTTCAGATTTCAGACTGAAGTTAATTATGATACTTTGGAAGTCAGAGATGGGCCAGCAAATTCATCACCGTTAATTGGAGAATATCATGGAACACAAGCACCCCAGTTTCTTATCAGTACTGGAAATTATATGTATCTGCTGTTCACTACGGACAACAGTCGTTCCAGTGTTGGTTTCCTAATTCACTATGAGAGTAAGTCTGATATTTATCAAATAGATTTTTATTTAATCTTGAAAAAAAATTCAGTTTGAAAATGAACAAATGAATGTGAACAAATAAAATAAAGTATTTGTATTTGTGTAAGAATAAATTACATTTATGTTGTAGTGACAGGTAATTCTAAAACTATTCATTTTGGGATTTTTTCCTTCATGAGTTCTTCTGTCATTCAGAGTACTTATGGACCTCATTTAGTCAAATGCAAAGTAATTTTAGGAACTTTCCCTCATAAGTAAAGATACATTGTTCTTTTTGGGTTTTTTGGGGGGGGATTCCCCTATCTTCTCTTTCACTTTCTCTCTTTTTCTGGTTTTAATACATTTTTGCAGTGCTGAACAGATTTGGACCTTTTTTATGATGGTTCCAAAATGCAAATAAATTAATAATAATATCTCCTTGTAAACAACAGAATCATCATAAGAGCATTTTCTTTTAAATTAAATGCATCAAATGATGTATATTAAGTGGTCTGAAGTAACACTGATCTTCATATGGTAGTACAGCTGTTTACTTAATCATTGACTAAAGAGAGCTTATGTGTTTACTGCAGTTATGCCAAACAAATGACATCATTTTTATCAGTTGTTCTAATTTAAAAACTAATTTGATTGTAGTAAATTTGTTCTAGTATTGAATCTGGAATGAGTGACCAAACTTGTATTTTATAGCCACATCAAACCTTGGAAATTCTGCATAGCTTCTTTTAATTTTGGCTACAACACGGTGGTAATGGCTGAATAGATAATAGTATGATAAACTGGAAGGGCACTAAATCATGTAAGGACAAGGAACAGTAGATAGGTTTCTGTATCAGTTTAACTCCAGATGCTGATTTTCCCTCTTTTTATTGGATCTAAATGTTTATGTTATGTTTCATAAGACAGTCCTTAAATATTTAGTTTTGTGTTTTATTTTAAGCCCCTCATCAGGTAGATACCTTTTTTTTCTGTTAAAAATTAAACTAGTTAGCAACAAAATATCTTCCTTACGCATTCTTAAAGAGGAAGGTCTAATGATGAAATTATTTAGAAAAATATTTATTTTTTGCCTCTGTTGAAAAATTTAATACCTGACACACGTGGCACTAGTATTTGAGTGCTGTTTCTTTAGGTAGTCTGATAAAATGTCACTGTTTTCAAAGAACAAAACAAGGTAGAAAGACCCAATGGAGGTGTTGAGTCTTCTGCCAGGAACACAGGAGACTAAAATTTTATTTTGATTATCCTTGGGGGCTTAAGTATCGAGGTAGCTAGCGTTAAATGTATCACAACAGAGCTTCTATTTGTTTCACATTTCTTACATCTGTAAAAGACAAGGCAGTCAATTGTAAGCCTTAAGAAAACTTTCCTAATATTTTCTTTGGAGGTTCAAATGCCTGTCTTATTTGGAAGTATCCTAAAAATCTTCCAATTATAGTCATAACTTTGACAATAGATTAAATCACTGCACTGTGAAGCAGAAGGATCTCGATCTTGCTCAAAATAAAAAGTTCAATATAAGCTAAACCGAATTGATACTGAGATGGCAGTAATACTCTGCTAAGCTAAAATATGCCTGTAATACAGTTTTAATGAAAATGTAACCCTTTAAAGGTACTGTGAAGGATGTGAAGATAATCTGTTAATTCCTCTCCTTAAATTTCAGTCATTCAGCCTTTTGATGGTACTTCAAACATAGCTAATACAAGACAGTGTAGACTAAATCTTATGCATCTAAGTAAAAAAAATTAAAGAAGTGCCTAAAATATTCCTTAAGTAAAACTACTGATAAAATATTCATTTTTTTTGTCAAAAATAATTAATCTATAATCTTTTGACCAGCGTACTTCATGCCTCACTTACATTTCCCTGATCTCTCAGCTTACCTAGTTATTTGGTCTGGGTGGGGTTTGTTTTTTTTGTCTTGTTTGTATTTGTGTGGGAAGAGTTCTGTTCCTCATTCTGTAAAGTAGGTTGTGCAACCTTAGTCTTTTACTTAAATGAAAACAGATAGAAATACTTTATCTACAGATTCTCTTAATGTAAAGCCACCTATTATTAAAGTATTTTTGAAATTTTTCCTTCCTTAAATAAGAAACCATAATTTGCAAAGAAAATTGAGCAATTATTTTTTAAATCCAAATACTTTATTTAAAAGTCAGTGGGGTTTTATGTATTAATATTTCCTTCTATCCTAAAATTTATCTGAAATATAGAACAGATATAATATTTTAGTCATGCGTTGAGACAGTCATATTACAATGTACACCAGTATGTATTTGATAAACATTACAATTCCCTTACATAGTCAGGGAAATTGATTTGACATCAAGGATCACCAATCTTTGTAAAAACTTTCCTTATTGAGGCTATTGAAAAAATCTAGAAAATTAATGTTGTGATGTTTCTCAAAAGAAATGTTATCTGTAATAAAAAAATAAAGGTAATCTTTTATTCAAAGTGTATAAAATTAGGTATTTGTTTAGATTGGTTTCAGGAAAGAACTTTTTAGGCTCTCAAATATGCAATCTTCGAGGACTTGACAAAGTGTTGAGATTATTCAGACAGCTCACAATCAGTTTAGCAATGATAACACAGAAACTAAATACTTCCTTACACTTTTTCATTTAAGGAAAACATAATTCTTTTAATAGTCTGGATATGAGGCAAAGGTTTACAGAATTTTCAGTTGCAGGACGTGGTCAATGGAAAAAGATTTTGAATATTCAGGAAAAATTTTTTATATCGGCAGTCCATTTTACCCTGACTAAGAAGAATCAGTGCAGAGCCTGAATAAGAAAGGTATTTTTTGTGAAAGTGACCATGAAATAATATGGTTTATGATTGTTAAGAAATGAAAGAACGAAGCAACAGAGTTGTGATTAAATCAATGATTTTCAAAAATCTAAACTTCACCAAATATGACAAATTGGTAAGTGAATGTCCTTATGCCCTTGTGAGTGAACTCTGAAAGTCCTTTATCAAATAAATTGTGTTAAAGCCCAACAGAAAACTGTTATTTGGTTTTTGTGGAGGGTTTTTTGAGGATTGTTTTTTTCGTTTTGTTTTGGTTGGGTTGGTTGGTTTGGGTTGGGTTGGTTGGTTGGTTTTGTTGTTTTGAAAAAGATTTCTGTAACTATTTAAAAATCTCTTTTAATGATGTAACCCAAAAGTTAATAATGTAAATATTGGATATATTAAAACATAGCTGTAGATGGTTATCAAAGAATAACACAGACCTCTTAGGATAAAACAAAAAAAAAATAAAAATCTATGGTACATATTTAGTTCCAAGAACAAGAGACAGAAAGACAATGACAAAAATATCTATAAATATATTCAAATAAGAGAAAAAATAATAATAACTACTTTATAAAAATTTGACCAAACATCAGCCGTCACAGGGAAGACTAAACATTTTGTTCCTGCTTTGTAACTTTTGTGGAAAAGCTTAACTTTTACCACATACTTTACACAATTAAGTAAACATTTACATGGTAAGAGTACAGCATATAGAGAGAGGATACTGCACAATATTGAAATAATGGAATATATTTTATTCATCAGGAACTGTTGAAATTTCCTGTGGTATATGCAGAGGCAAAGCAGAAGCAGTGCTCCACTGAAAGTTATGTCTGAAAATTCAAAACTATAAGGAAGATTAAAAAAATATTCACAAGCAAGGATGGAGAGAAAAACAAAAAAGAAAATATGAGGACCAGAAGGATCAAGGACATTAGTTTTATCATCAGTCTTGAAAGATACTAGTTTTAAGCTGATAAACAAAATGATAAGGAACAAATGATTTGTATTTGATAAAAACAGATTATGTCAAACCAACCTAATTTCTTTCTTGACAGGTTAAGTAGTTTTGTAGATTGGGGAATGAAAAGGGAAGGAAACAGCTCTGTGCTGACATTTATAAGGCTTTTAGAAGTTTTCCAGAGAAAGCATAGAAATGTATATGAAATTATTATAGGTACAAGCACTTCAGTGATCACTGGAAAAAGTTTCCCAGAGATGTTGTGAAATCTTGATCCTTTGAGATACTAAAAATGCATTCAGACATGGATCCACCCAGGCAACCAGCTTTGGGTGACCTTGCTTGGTCAGAGGAGTTGGACTAGATGACCTCCAACAGTTCCTTCCACCCTGAATTGTTATTTGATTCTGTGATGCTGTGAAAAATTTTGAAAATGTTTACGTAAAAGAGTAGCCAACATTTATTAGTAGTTCACTAACTCAAATTTGTAAGGATTCTACTGTGAGCTGGCTTAGTTCCATAATTCTCTTGTATTTTATTAACAATTTTGATAATATAAGAAGAACAATTACAATTTCTGAGAATGATTCCTACTTACAATTACAACAAGCACTATGAGCAGAAGGTTAGAATTCAAAACAAGTTAGATGGACTGAAGAAAATGTCTGAAACAAAAGCAATTAAATTCTATAAAGAAACATGCTAAGCCTAAATGGGGGAGAAATTACAAGAACAAATACAAAATAGAAGTACAATGCAAAAAGATATGTGTTTTACACAGAACTTAAATAATCTAGAGAAAAATATAGTAGTATTTAAAAAATCAAATCTTCTGGACATTGTATTTAACCATCAAAATAAAAGAATTTCAGAAAATACTTTTTTTTTTTTTTAAAGAGGATTATTTTATCTAGGACTTGTTCAAAAGTTATTTCACTTCACTTGATGACCAGGGAGAATCGTGTCCAGTTTAAAAGAGTTTAAAAGGAGTAGCAGGTTGTTAACATGGAAATTATGACACATAAGGAGTCATTGAAAGGTTTGTACTTGTTTAGTCTAGAAAAAGTACGACTTGGCAGGCAGGAGGGAAGGCATGATAATAGTGTCATGTTTCTAGTATCTAAGAATTGCAGCTAGTCCTGGAGTTCAGTCTACTGCCTGTGCTTCCTCTCAGTCAACTCTTTCCAACCATTTTCCAACCAAATTTATCACTGTTGTGCCAGAATTTCTCATATATATTGTCTTTTTGTAGTCAGGACTCTCAGTACTGTCCATTATTGAACTTGTCTTACGTTATCTCCTATTGAGAAAAAACAAATCAAATCTTCATCTAAAGAAGCAAAGAAAAATTATTTGTTTTCAGCTAAAACTTACGTACTGAATCTTTTCCCTTGGGAATGAAACTCTGTTGCCTGAGCTGAGTTTTTTTATTTATGCAGCACCACATTTTCAGTCAGGAACTTGGAAGTTGATAGATTTGTTATAGCTTTCCATCTTCTTGCAAAAATCTGAAACAACATAGTGAATGTAATCTAGAGTTATAATTTCAAAAAGAAACTGATGAGTTTACCTGTTATATGTGACTCAGAATGCTGAAGCAGTTGATGTGTTCAGGCAGAGGTGGGAGGCTGTCCTAAGAGGAAGGAAATTTAACAGCATTACTGTGGACATCCATTTGCACTAACACTTCAAAATATGAAGTATGATGTCTCTGAAAAAAAATAATCTGTATATATCAAAGTTAAAATTTCATACACATGAAATTATTTAGGGCACATACAGTGCAGAATATTATAGACTTAAAAGGGTTCTTTGAGACTATATTAAGCAATTTCAGCCAGGCGAAGGGAATCTAAAAATGCACTCTGTCAGCTAACATGGTACATTTGCATTAAGAGCATGCAGTCAAGTCTAGAAGAAACTTATTCATCTAGAATTTAAGTATGTCAGGGTTACCTCATGAAAACTAGATCATAAGCTTTCAAATCTGAATTCTAAGTGAGGTATAAGAAGAGCTGGAGGGTATGGGGAATATTTTGCTGTGAAAGCTAGAGTCATTATTTATGATACGTTTATTTGTAGTCCTGCTTCCAACTCTCATATCTATAATTCTAAACCCTTCCCTTTATGCCCTAATAAATCAATTTTTTCCTTAGTTTTGAACTCCTCCTACTTTGTTCCTAAGGCTATGTGGTAGTCTTAGATAAATAGAGCAGCATAGAAGCATAGAAGTTGTACTGAGAGCACAACTGCCACCAAAATAGTTATAGATGCAGAGGCAGCTGAGAGGACCAGGACCTCCAGGATGTGTTTAGGGGGCTAAGAAGCTAGGAAATGTGTAACAACCTGCTATTGAGAATTTTGTGCTGTTAGTAGTTGGTTTTGCAGAAGGAACTTCTTTGGCATAAAGTACACTCTAAAATATCATGTTAAAAATTCAGGTCAGCTATGAGAAAGCACATAAAATCTTTGAAGACCTCAGAAGAACTAATCTTGCTCAAGGTTCTTACAGCATCTATGAGGGATAATATCCATATGAAATCATAGTGCCAAAATACTGAAATTAATGTGAAAATACTTAAGTAAATGAAACGGATGCCACTGCTTTGAGAATAAATCTAAATTTTATGTAAAAAAAATGACAAGAAATTCTAAACTCAATAGTCCAGTATTATTTAAACAGAGACTCAACAAATAATTTTTCTAAATAAAGTAGATCAAAATTGCCTGAATAAAAAGTGTTTACAATGCTTCCCCTTCCCCTCTCCCCACCATATGATTCCTGTCCCTTTGTTGGCAAGTTTTTTCACAAGTCAGTGGTTTTTTGGGTTGAAAATCACTCTGCATGGCATCCTCTGTCTTCCTGTTGTCTCTGAGGTTTGACTATGTGTTTGCTAGCTGCTGTTTTCAGTCAGCTTCTAGGGTTTTTTTTCTTTTACTGCAGGCTTCATGGTGGTTGAGACATTATATTTTGCAATCTTTTTACTCGCTACAGTCAGTATCTTCAAGGTTTTCCTCTGGACATGCTCAGCTTCTCATAGAAGAAGGAACAGTGTCCCTTATCCCTCCCAAGCCTGAACAGGTTCTACCTCAGTCATCATTGTTTCAGGAACACAACATAGTGTATGAGTGTAGGAGGCAAGGGTTTGGTTACAGGGGAGTTGCAGGAGTGGTCTTTTTGGAGGAGAGGCTGTGGCTGCTCTGTGCTGGACACAGCTGGTTCCAGCTGGCTCCAATGGACCCACCTCGGTACACAGCCCATCAGCCAAGCTGGTGGTACCTCTGTGACAAAATATTTCAGAAGGAACAAAAGGCTGCTTGGGTGAGTGAGGAGTGAGGAAAAGAAAGTGTGAGAAACAATCCTACAAACACCAAGGTCAGACAAAAGAGTACTTCAGGCAGATAGTCCCCTGCAGCCCATGAAAGAGACCACAGTGGGGCAGATATCCACACTGCAGTCTGCAGTGGGCCTCATTTCAGGAGCAGGTAGCTATTCCCTGAAGGACATTGCAGCCCATGCAGGTTTATCCAGGACTGCAACCTGTGGGAAGGACCCACCCTTAGGTCAGGGAAAAGTGTGAAGAGGAAGAAGCAGCAGATAGAAGCTGTTACAGACTGATCACAATCCCCATTCTCTATCCCTCTTAGGGAGGGTTGGGGAAGTAGAGAAGCTGTAAATGAAGGAGTGAAGTTGAGCCTGGGAAGAAGGGGGGTGTGGTGGGGTAACCTTGGCTAGATGCCAGGTGCCCAAATCTTAAGAACACCTTCCCCCCACCCCTCCCTTCCTCCCAGGTTCAACTTCATTTTCAATTTTATCTACCTCCTATTTCTGAGAAGTGAAGGACCATGGGGAATGAGAGTTGTGGTCAGTTCATCACACATTCTCTTTGCTGCTCTTCTTTCCTCAGACCCTTCCCCTGCTTCAGCATTGAGTTCCTCTTGCAGGAGACAATCCTCCATGAACTTTTCCACAGACTACAGTTCTTCACAAACTGGTCCAGCATAGGTTCCTTCCATAGCATCCAGTCCTTCATTAATAGACTGCTCCAGCATGGGTCCCCTGTAGGGTCACAAGTCCAACCAGAAAACCTGCTCCAGCATGAGCTGCTCTCTCCACATGTCCTCAGGTCCTGCCTGGAGCCTGCTCCAGTGTGAGCTTTACAAAGGGTCACAGTCCTCTGGGCGTCCACCTGCTTCAGTGTGGAGACATACCACAATGATGCACCCTGGATCTCTATGGGCTGCAGGGGCACAACCTGCCTCACCACAGGCTTGACCACAGACTGCAGGGGAATCTCTGCTTCCACACCTGGAGCACCTCCTCCCTCCTCCTTCCTTCTTCACTGATCTTGGTATCTCAAAGTTTTGCTCTCACATATTCTCACTCTTCTCTACGGCTGTTGTTCTGCAGCAATTGTTTTTGTCCTTCATAACTATGTTTTCCCAGAAGCACTACCACCATCTCTGATGGCCTCAGCTTTGTCTCAGCAGCAGGACCATTTTGGAACCAGGTGGCTTTGGCTCTGCTGGACATGGGGGAAGCTTCTGGCAACTTCTCCCAGAAGCCACTCCTGTAGCCACTCCTGGCTACTAACACTTGGCCATACAAACCTGATACAGGGGTAGGGGGCGAGGGAGTGGTTTAGCTTTTGTCTTTGTTTCTCACCATCCCAGTCTATTTTTAACTGGTAATACATTATGTTCCTCAAGTTGAGTCTGTTTTGACTGTGATGTTAGTTATTAAGTGATCTCCTTGTCATTATCTTAGACCATGAGCTTCTTCATGTTACGTTCTATCTTGTTTTCTCCCCCTGTACTTCTGAAGTGAGTAAAAAGAGAGCAGGTGAGTGGGGGACTGGCAGCCAGCTGAGGTCAACCCACCAAGGTGAACCCACCATACATAGCAACAGAAAAGAAAAGAAATTCCTATCATCCAAACAGAGTCTTTATTTCTTTCCCTCATATGTATACATTACATGATTATATGATTAAATTCCACAATTGTTTGCTATCACTTTGAGCATAATGGATAATGAGTTAATGAGTTAATGGGCCTTCATTTGATAATTTCAGAGGTTTTTTTCTTCTTCATTGTATAGCTCCAGGTTTATTTACTGAACACTATTCAATCTCTCTTGTAAGACATAGTTACCAGAGACTCCTTTCTGTCAGATAAGAGTTATACAATTGTGTAAGCTATATTATTTGTCTTTCTATTTTTGATGCATAGGATCATATCTGTAAGAATTAATAAGTAGTTTCTGAGTTTTTCAACTGCAGTTTTTTGACATTTTTTTTGCTATATTAAATAATCATTACTATGACAAGTAAATTTAATTGTCCTGCAGTATCAGGAACTGAATAGATGAAATGAAATAAATATCATTTATATACTACCAAAATTTGTATTCATATTTTGAGCCTTAATATCTTTCTATAGTTTCAGATGACCAGTCCTTTTGTGTTTGTTTTTTTGTGTGTCTGTTTGTTTTTAGTTTTTTTGATTGATGAAATATACTTTAAAGCTCCAGTCTTTTTCTACTTCATTTGGACTTCTCTATTCTATGAAATTGAAAATTGGAAAACTGTGCTCTGAGTCAATGACAACTAGAGAAAGTGCTTTATATCCCACATCAGTTCTCAGGCAATGCTAACTAGTATCTTTTGAAGGCTCTTTCTTCCTCCTGTCTTCCTCATTTTGTGTTTTGTTTGCGATATTTTTCTGTGTACTATCTGAAAAACAAAGGGGTAAAAACCAAATTAAATCTGTGTGTTTCAGGTGTTACTCTGGAATCAGATTCCTGCCTTGACCCAGGGATTCCTGTGAATGGCCATCGCCATGGTAACAACTTTAATATCCGCTCCACAGTAACTTTTAGCTGTGATCCAGGATATACACTGAGTGATGAAGAACCACTCATATGTGAAAGAAACCATCAGTGGAATCATGCATTACCCAGCTGTGATGGTAAGTGTCAAGCTTTTCAGATGGTAACTTTTAAGTCCACAAAAGTTGATCTCCTATTTTTCAGAACTAATTAAGCTTGTCATTGCTACCACCTCCCTTAAATTGCACCAAGGTCCACACTTCTAAAAAATTATTTTACTGTTATTAAAAGCCATGCTTTACATCTCTTTATCAACTTTCAGTCAAATACTGAAAAAACCCAGGCATGTATTAACAAATAGAAAAACTGAGATTCTTCCAGGGTGCCATTGTTCAGCTGTGAATTGAAATGGAGCCATACAACTAATGATTTCAAAGAAAAGCCAATAAACTTAATTTATATTTTAAATTTGGAATACTGAATACCAAAATGACTGCTCAAAATTTAGGATATTCAATACTAAAAGGGATGATCATCAGCCTATGTAATTAATTTTCTTAACATACTTTTGCTTTGAAATTTTAGATAGTTTATTAATGGTTTTTGGGGGGGATGCAGTATCAAACTGTCTACAGCTTCCATGAAACATTTTTTAAAATGCTGAACTACTGTCATGGTTTAAGCCCAGCCAGCAACCAAACCCCGCTCAGCCACTCACTCACTCCTCCACCAGCAGAATCAGGGAGAGAATTGCAAGGGTAGAAGTTGGAAAATTTGAGTGTTGAGATGAAGACAGTTTAATAGAAAAGGTCAAAGCCATGCAGCCAAACAAAGCAAAACAAGAAACAAATTCATTACTTCCCATGTGAAGGCAGGTGTTCAGCTATCTCCAGGAGAGCAAGGCCCCATCATGTATAACAGTTACTTGGGAAGACAAACACCATCACTTCGAACTTCTCCCCCTTCTTCCTTTTTCAGCCCATTTTATGTACTAAGCATGATGCCATATGGTGTAGGATACTCCTTGGATCAGTTGGGGGCAGCTATCCCAGCTGCATCTCCTCCCAACCTCCCATGCAACCTCAGCCTCCTCATCAGTGTGGCGGTATGTGAAGCAGAAAAGGCCTTGGCTCTATGTAAGCCCTGTTCAGCAATAACAAAAACACCCCTATATTATAAACTGGTTTCTCAGCACAAATGCAAAACACAACCCCATACCAACCACTGTGAAGAAAATTAACCAGCCAAGACCAGCACAACTACCCTAGCAAATATTTCTTTGCTCTTTTTTATAATTGGATTTTTTGCTATATTCTTTTTCTGTGAACCACTGAATCAACTTATTTTTTGTATGGAATGCTTGTACTTTTGCTATAAAATCCCTGTTATAGAAAACACAGAACAACAGTCAACAAAGGCTCTTGCTTTAGTGAATTACTTACATCAATGAATTTCTAACTCCCTTTTCAGGTCCAAAATTTTCTTGGATTACAGTGGAAAGTCATAGGACAAACTTAGAGCTAGATTAACAAAGTATTTTAGTTTCTCACTCTGTTTTAAACCGTTTTGTTAAATCTGAGCACTAATCTTCTCTGGCTTCTAATTCTCACTACAGGCTTATGGTCCCATGCACAAAACATATAAGCTACCAAAAGATTATTATAATAATCTAATCTAGCATTCAAACTCGCTCATCTTGTAATCATTATAATTTATTTCTCCTTTAAAAGTGCAGAAAAAAATCATTTTTTAGAATTTGTTTGCTTTGGTGTGCTGGATTGAAGAACACTATTGTAGGAATCTTAACTTTGACTAATATCTTATTCTTTATCTATTTACTTTGTACTAAAATGTGTGGATTATTTTTGAGTTAAAACACCAATATTTATCTCTTTTGTTTGCTCATGAATGTTGAACTACGGGAAGCTCTAGTTAATTTTCAGTCATTGAAAAAGAGTCCTTATTTCCCAGGTCCTTCACCCACTTCCTGTGTGAATGTATAAGAGAAATTTTCAAACCTTTCTGGAATATGTCCTCTAGGCAAGCAACATATAAAGATTATACACAGTCTCTTCTTTTTTCCTCACATATTCAACTAGTCTAAATTTACCTAGTCTAAAAAGATAAAATAAAACTTGTGTTCTATTAGGTAATCATCCTATTAGTTTTCTCTTTGAGCCTCAGAAAGTTGTGATCCAAATTTTTGGCATGTGACAGATTTAACTGAGGTTGAATTGAGTATTTTGCAGTCATTTGCAGACTATTGATGTTCTTAAAATTTCAACTTCAGAAACTAAATCAGCAAAGTAGATGCCTTTGGGAAAAACACGTTGCTTTGTTTCATGCCAACAAAGAAGAAATAGAACTGCATGCAGAGACATGGTTAATGTCAAGTTAGAGCATGAAAGTTATTTTTGATGGAGAGATAAATTAAAATGGATAAATTACATGTTCTTAATTTAATCTTTAAAATATGGAAATTATTTTGAAATATTTAATATCTGCTTTAAGGACTGCACAGTTAAATATTTTTCTTCCTTCTGTGATGTTTACAGAATAAGATGGATTTTTAATGAATGTACTATTGTTCATTTATGGGACTGAACCTGATAGCCGTAATTATGTTATTTATTATTAAGTAATATTATCAGCCATATATTTACTGTGGGTTTAGCCAAACATATTCTCATTCATATTTATGTGCAGAATGCATATATGCAGATAAAACCAGGCTAGAAACATTTACTTTCCTTCTACTTATTTATATATATATATATATATATAATACATAAATTCAAGACATTAAAAACTTTAACAAAAACCTTATAATGCCAGCATGTTATATCTATATGTATCTAATATCCATATCTAATATCTATATCTAATATCTATCTATCTATCTAAAATATACATTACATGCAGGTACTGCAAGTTTATTGAACATTTTGTCATGTATATTTGCCATCTAGTTTATGGCAAAGTGTATCACTCTATGACGAAGAAGACTAAAAAGCATCTTAATGCTTTGTTGTTTTATTGTTTAAATATTTAGTACATTAAAATTTTAAAAAAACAACAGCATAAAACCAGACAGCAACAGATGAGTGAAAAGCATGCTGTATTTATAAGATCTGTGCGCAATTCAGCATGCAAATCTTAAACTTTAATTAATTTACCATGCAAATTTGAGCAGCATAGTTAAGGAAATTCTGGTATGCATAAAATGTTTTCTAGTTCTTGTGTCTTCCAAAATATTCAGTTCCAAATGAATTACTTATAATGGAACAATCTGAATCTTTGAAAGAGAGGAAAATGGACTTTTTTTTTCTTGAGCATCTCAGTATATGTCAGAGACAAACTTTTATTATTTGAAAAACATACACCTTTTTACTTATTTTCTTTGTTTAAAAATGCAGTTACATTTATACCTTTCCAAACCTTTAGTGCAAGAAAAATAGCAGCAAGATATTTATTTCTGAGTTACTTCACAAAAAAAAGAATCTTGCTTCATGCATACTACTACAATAGGAATTCATACTTGCAATATTCTTGAATAAATTTGTACTTATTTTTGTATTTTGCTAACTAACAAGAGAGTCTGTAGATGAAAAATAAACTCACTCTCAAGGACTAATGTAGGAATAAATAAATTGTTGTCAAAAATGAATGTTATGGCTTTGGATTAATTAACTTCTTATTTTAATACTTATCCCTATTTCTAATTTTATGGGTAGCTCAAAAATGAACTATTTATTGAAAAACAGGATTTCTGTATGACTTCTTTTACTTCCTCCCCTTTTTTTCCCCCCTCTTCTTAAGCTCTGTGTGGTGGATATATTCATGGGAAGAGTGGAACTGTTCTTTCCCCAGGTTTTCCTGATTTTTACCCAAACTCTTTAAACTGCACTTGGACTATTGAAGTGTCTCATGGCAAGGGTAAGCATCTAATATGAAGCACATATGCATATTAAATGTCTATATATTAAGAAATGCAGATACACATAGACAAAAAAATGTCTGAGTTAAACCAGCACTTTTTGCCATTCCTTTGAGGACGAAATTTAATTTCTCAAAATAAATATCTTCAAATATGGTATTTCCAGATTGTGTTTATTTTTCAAAAGCAACATTCTTATAACAGTTACTAGAGGAAATGGGTTTTTGTCTCAGAGAAATGGAAAAGAATAGAAGTAAAATATGTGAAAATAATAGCTATTTGTTAAATAGCACTAAATTTTATCAGTCAAAGATGTTAGGACCTTGTTCATAGCTCTTCACCATTGCTAAGCATGAAGAAACAGATTTGATCTGTGTATTCAGACTTAAATTATTAGGGCCAAAAATTAGATATCTTTATGTTATATGTACAGTAGAGTAATATTTGAATGCATAGCTAATCTTGTCAGTTTATCCATTAAGGAAATGTGTACAATAACCTAAGGAAAAAAGCCCAGAAACTACTAAAAATGTCTTACATACCGTTAAATCAAAACATAATAAAAATTTGCTGAGAAGTGTATTGGAAGTTTCTACTGTTTAAAATCTTCTTACAGACTGGATTTTTTGTTTAGAACTCATATGACATTTTAAATCTGAAATATAGATGAGAAGACTTTCTAAGAAGAATGTTGTTCCCCACAATAATTGTATTGTATTTATCATATTTTAAAATGCATTGTATTTGAAATCTATTCTATTTGAAAACCAAACTGTAAGTCAAAATTTAACTAATTGCTGAGCTGGAGGTTGGCAAATGAAAGAACAGTAATGACTTCAATAAAGGACCAGTCCCAGAAAATATGAAACTGTATATATGTAAGACTGTACATAAAACTTGTATACACTTTGTCCTTGTTTATGGGCACTTCCCTGAAGTTTAGAATCAAAAAAGAGATTCGTGTTGGAGAAAATACAAAAATAAAACATAAATACAAAATTTTAGCCAAGTATTAAAGTATGTCTCCTAGTTTAATTTTGAGGTCATGGCAGAGATTATTAATAAAAGAGACATACAGGACCTTGAATAAAACCGTAGTCTAATAAGAAATGAAAAAAACCTAAACAATACAAATTTGGATTTTCATATTGCTGTATACAATTTACACTGAATGCCATCAATTCTGTTATGGGAACTATTGATTTAAAGTGAGCTAAACAAGCATCCACTCTGCACATATTGATTGGTTGAGCACAAGTGCTTTCTGCAAGCTTTATTTTCAGAATTTCAAGTTTTGAATCCATGCAAAACTTTTTCTTAAACAGTTTCCATATAATGTAAGAATTGCTTTCTGTGTCACCTATATATGAATAAAAAACTTCCTACTAAATACTTTTTTTTCCTCCCCTTTCTGATATTTTTAAAGGTGTACAGCTGGTTTTTCATACTTTTCACCTTGAGAGCTCTCATGACTATTTGCTCATCACTGAAGATGGCAGCTTCACAGAACCAGTAGCCAGGTTAACTGGCTCAGTCTTACCCCCTACAATTAAAGCTGGTCTCTTTGGAAATTTTACTGCTCAGCTTCGATTTATATCTGATTTTTCAATTTCTTATGAAGGTTTCAACATAACATTTTCAGGTAATGAATTCTATTCTTCTAAGTATTCTGAAATTTTTCCAGAGAATTGTTTTACGTGTAGATAACAAAAACACGATGAACCACCAGTAAAAAAAAGTTAATCAAAACTGTATAGTGTCTATCATAGAAAACTGGCTAAGGTTTATGGAAGTGGCCAAGAGACTGAGAAGGATGTAGGTGAAGTGACTGTTTTAAGAAGTCTTTCCTGTTCTTAGAGAACCATCAAATGTGCAAAAAAGAAGTTTGGAGGAAAATTAAGAGGAAAAAAATTACAGAGATAGAAGGTACCACTTCACAAGAAAGTAACTAACTGGTACTGTCTTACTAAAGGAAGTATAGAAACTTTAAAAAAGCAGTGGTGAGCCAACTCAGATTCACAAAGGAATCTAAATTGAAGACTGATTTTGGAATAGCATATGTTTATAAAGGTAAAATGAAATAAAATATTTATTATATGTTGTAACAAATGTTGTTGTAACAAATTACCTCTTTAAAATACTTGAAACATTTAGTAACTGCTTCTTAATTACAGTCTTCTAAAACTAGATGACATCTAAAATACATTTCTGGATAATTTTCTTTGCCTATCTCTATTACTGGAAAGTAGAATATTTACAGATTTGCATATGAATGAATCAGGTGCTTGTTGAGATGCACATGCACATGGGTATTCTGTGGAAGAAGTAAAAAAGGAACTCATATCCAATTCCTTGAAAAACAATAAGTTTTGTTGAAATCTGGCAATGTTTACAGATGAACACGCAATGTATGAATAATATATCTTATTTAACTTGCTTATTTAAAAAAAGGAAAAAAACTCTACCTCACTGATTAAAGCAATAATGTTGGATTTACTCCTGTCAAATGCTGAAATACATTCAATCTGGATACATTGGACTTACCAAACCAGAGGTCAGCAGTTTTACAAGTTTGAAATGTAAATACAAGTGCTAAATTTTATCTCTGATAGTTTGTTTATCAATAACTGAAAATGGTAGATCACTAGGCAACTTGTAGAAAAACAAACAAAATATTGTGGATGCAAGGAGGAAAATTGTGCAGTAACAAAAAATGCAGATCGCAGAACTTTTCAAACACAGTCAAAGGTTTATGCCCTACCTACAACTGTTACATACATAGATAACCAACATATGCTATCATTTATATTAAAGATATATTTTGATAAATATTATCAGGTACAATAATTTTGTGAAACAAATAATGAGTCTTCTTTCTTATTTTCACACAATCAGAATGTACTTCTTTGTAGTAAGAAGTGTTTAGTGAGAAGACTTTAATGTGTTTTGAATGTCATCTAACACAGAAAAATTCTCAAATGCCTAAGGGTGTGCCACAGGATATCTCCATGTCTACCTTAGCCTCTATAGTACTGAACAAAGGTAGTAGATCACGTGTTTCCAAAATTTATAACTTTTGCCAGCAGAAACTGGTGTGGTTTATAGATTCCCTCTAATATTCAGGACTTTCCTGCAAGGCAATTACTAAAGGGAAGGATTTCTTTATTTAGTTATATTTGACTTAATATTCAGTAAGTCAGCTGTTCAAACACTCCCTCAGAGGTTAGTTTTTTCTCCTGGCTAAATGGAGTCTCTTCCTCCAAGTAAGTGGATTTGACCCTACCTTCCACCGAAGTCCAAGGTAAATGTTTTAGAAAATGGCTTTTCTTATGTGTTATCAGAAGTGATCTCTTGAGTCTTTTGGATCATATTCTGAAGAATATAAAATCAGACTTATTGGGTTACATGTTAAGTTGATCTCTTTCTTGTCTCAAACAATGGTTGGTAGTGGATATCTAGGGAAGAAAAGGAAATTACAAACCAGGAAAACATAGAGTGATACTTCCCCAACATACCCTGTGGGGATGGGGAAATGTGGCTCAGATATTTTCTGAGTTTGATTTGGTCCCTCTGCAATAGCCCTGCCTTTTTCCCATTAATTTATTCTGACTACTCCTGAATTATTCCTGATGTGTAGTTATAAAAGCACACTTTTTGAAAATATGGTCATATGTCTTTCATTCACCTAACCATGTGTTTGATATTTTATTACATTTTCTTCACTGCATAATGGCGTTGGGCTTTTTTTAATTGTAAGTCTCACTTCTAAAACTGTTTGGGATTTCAGATGAAATGAAACAAGAATTATATACAAAAAGAGTAATTAAACAAAATTATAGTAAATCGCTCACAGTCCAAGCTGATTACAGCCCTTGAAATTAAGAAAATAGATGTAGTGTGGATGGGATACAATAGATGCATAATTACCGTATATATAGTCAGAATAGACTTATAGAAACAGTAGTGGGTTTTAGTAGAGAATGCAACTCTGAAACATGTTTTCCAAGTGTTCCAGACAAAAACAATGCAATTAATATGGTAAGTTTGGTTTTCTCATATGGACAACTTGTCCAAATTATTTATATGTTATGTTTTATTGTCTGCAGAATATGATCTGGAGCCATGTGATGATCCTGGTGTTCCTGCCTTCAGTAGGCGAATTGGTTTTCATTTCGGTGTTGGAGATTCCTTGATATTTTCTTGTTTCCCTGGATACCGCCTGGAAGGTGCTAATAAACTTACCTGCCTGGGAGGTGGTCGGCGTGTATGGAGTGCACCTCTGCCAAGGTGTGTGGGTAGGTGGTCACATGCTTTCATTTCATTCATCAAATCGTTAATAGCACATGGCATGTGTCAGAATACCAGGCAGAGAACAAAGACCTTGGGTTGAAAGAATTGATCCCCAAGCTGTAAAAACTTTAAAGTCATGCAAAGTATAAGTAATGCATGTGTCTTTTACTTAGAAAACTTAGAGAAAATAAGAAGGAATAATTATAATTGTGCTAGAAAATAAGATCAAAATGTCATGTGCCATAAAATATAAAACTAATTATTAAACTGTATGACACAGTTAAGTTATAAATTTCATACTTTGTCTTTCAGGGTAGAGAAACAATGTTTAGAATTTTTAGGTGAAAATACCCTGCCTTAGAGCCCGCCAGCTGGTTTTAAAGGTTTTTTTTTCATATTGAGTTTTTATTCTTGTAACTCTAAACTTTTAGAATTTTTACAGTTTATAAATTGCTTTACAGCATTGTAAACTGTATTTGTTTTTAAATTAATGCGCTGTCCTTAAAAATTGGTAACTATAAGATCAAACTGTTTTGATCTTTTTACTGTTCTTTTTTGGGAAGAGCTCTGGGACTATATTTTATAAAATTTGTACAGTTGCTATATTTGATTTATGAAATGGTTTTATCACTACCATGTCAACTGAATCTCATCAGCTACTATTGACATAATGTTTCTGAAGTGTCAAATAGTTTCATACACTTCTAAATGGATTTCTTAAGAGGGCTCTTGTTTTAAATAAGATTTTATTTCATGAAGGGAGAAACTCAGCTTCAACTTTTTTCTTTTGTTTGTTTTAAAGGGACAGATTTTTATATCTGAAAAAGTCATGTACCTTGTATATACATGTAAGATACATGAAACAAAGTAAATTATCTCAAATTTTGTTTTTAAAAACTGGGGTTATTCAAGATGTGATGAAAGGAAGTTACAGTTGAGAGAGAAATCAAAATCATATGGAATTTGCCAGTCGTTTGGAAATTCTAGATTTAAGTCTTAGGTTATATTCAGGACTATATCAGCCCTGGGATATTTGTCTGGTTTGGGTTGTTTGGGCTTTTTTTTTGGTGTTTCTCTGCTTCTGGGGATCTTCTCTATGTTCCATTCAATCACATTTAGTTTAGTATAAATATCATAAAATTGTATTCTTCTGCAGAAATGCTGTTATCTTGTGCTGAAGAAAAGAGTCATTTTATATGATGGTCATGTATGTTTTATTTTGTAAATGTTGTTATCTTTTAGAAAGCCTTTCCCACATTATCTACAGTAATAAATGATTCATTCCTGGTGTCTTGAAAATGCTCACTTAGTTATTCTCATTATGTGAATGATACACTGGAAAGTTGCAAAGATTACCAAAGTATCAATAATTATCTTAATGAAGTATCAACCATTGAATTAGCCATGAATTTTTAGGACTAATGTAACCACTTACTGTGCCAGACACAGAAATACCTATATATTTTCCCATGCATAATATAGTGATACATACCTAATCATGCATATATGTGATAAGTCTGTAATTCATATAGAAATGGAATTTATTTTGGAATTTATTTTTTCTTATTATGTTCAGTTTTGAATAAATTTATTGACTGACCCTGAGACTTCTGTCACTGTAAAAGACCCCTCTTTCTAAACGATTAGTAAAACCTTTTATAAAATATGCATAGACAACTGGCATTTCTCTAAAACAAGATAATCTAAACAACTCTTTTAAGTCAACCTATGAAGAAAATTTGGTCTCTGATTGTGTAGCAAACTAAAGATACCCATAATGCAACTAAAACAAATACAAGGAAAGAAATTTTGCAAAGCAGCTAAGTGAAACTGAGGGGGAAAGACACACTCAATACCATTCAAGCTGCTTAAATAAGTGATTTTTTTTCTTAACACTGAGAAGGTTTTACAGAGGTCTCTTTTCTTGTTGCCATGGCACCTAAGACATAAAGGGTGAAGATATCCTCTTACCCTGAAAAGGAGTTCACACAAAGGCTACTTCTTTCACAGAAGAGTGAAAAGAAACTACTTGTCCTGAAATCTGCTGGCTTTGGAGTGTACATTCAAAAGTTAAATCTAGTCTCAACTCAGTGTCACAAATACATAAGCACATTACTGGGTTCAATAGCCTCTTGATTATTTCTTCCTCATTATCATTTCTACACTGACCAAATTCATATACATAATGTATACACACCAACCTTTATATATCAACAAGGATTTTTCAGTCCTTCTATGACACATGGTAAGATATTCTTTCATGGTTCTTTTAATCAGATTCAGGATGAAAACCCTTTAAATTTAATTACATTTAATTTGTAAACTACACAAACACATGCTGATTTGTATCAGAGAAGTTGTATTCAGTTTCATCTGCTGATGAAAACACAATAAATCAACAGGGTTTCCAAAGGTATTGCCCTTCTCTATCCAAGTAAATAATTTCATGTCCTTCCTCTAGTGTTATCTCCAACATGTTTTGCAGTTTTCCTGGTCAGAGAACTATTTGTACCTTTTCACCATTTCTTCTTCTTTGAAGAGCTATTTTGCAGGCACAGGAAAAGCAGAGCTTGGGACATCTGGTTGTCCTAATATTGTGATGCTGGCATTGTTGTTTTAAGACTTTGAGTCCCATATGAACAACATTATCATAACTTTCAGTGACCTATCTCCATGCTGTGAAGGTAGATGGTCTTTCCCTGGACTTCAAAGGTCTTTATCTGATTACCTGGAAGGTCTTTATCTGATTGCCTCTTCTGCAGTAAGGACACTCCTTGTCACAACAAAAAGACACCACCAAGTCTACTTGCAAAATCAGATTCATATTCATAAACAGGTGGCCTTGTAAATCTTATTTCCCTGTGTCAGTGCTTCACTCTCTTGCTTTTTCAATTAGAATAATTTTGTGTATCTCAGCTATGTACTTCAAGTTGTTATGCAGTATTATTCCACCTCATCCCAGAATTTTGAAGACTCTACCTAGTTTCCCTTTGAGTAGCCACTCCACTGCTGTGTCCTTCAATCAGATCTCTCCCTTGACTAGAAAGCAATTTGTACCTACAGCCACTTGCTTGCTGCTATTTGATGAAAAATGCAGAGAAGATCCAGGCCCTTAAGACTGACTCCCTTTGCACTGTTTAAAGAATAGATGTGATCATTACTCAGTGGTGTCAAATTTCCCCCATCTCAGAAGATTAAACTGTTTCTTTCTTTTCTTCTTTAAAACTTTGCTTCTCCTATGGGAGTAAATCCCTTTACCTGTCTGGTGAATTTTCTTTTCGCATTGACATGATGTGGCTTCTGAGGAAGATCCCTTCCCTCCACCACTTTATATGAACTGTAGAAACACTGGGGCTGCCAATCTCCTCACAGAGAATTTCTTGTTCTTGAATTGTTTAAAAGAATGGTAGCAGGGTCATCCATAAAGAAATTTCATTTCCTGTAGGACCTTCCTCAAAGCACTCAAGTAACAATGATTTCTCTGACAAATGTGTCAGTAGTTGGTAACTGCAGATTACATTGAAGAGACACTTCAATCTCTTTTCACACAAGAGTACTGTTTCCCGGCTTTATAGACACAGTAGTTGCATTTGGGAGAACTATCCCATGATTTTTACTGAGCTAGTGACTCGATCAGCACATATGCTACATTAAGGCTTTTCTGCAGTTACCCACTGTATAAACACATAGACAGTCTTCTGTGAAAAAAATCCCTGTATGTCTACCTCTATGCAGCTATTCTTTGAGCTATGATGTCTAAATGTACATTCACAGTGTTCCCTTTCACCCCTCCACTCAAAATTTACTGCAACTGAGAGGAATGTGACATTAAGGGGAACTCCACTACTTAGCTATTTTGTGTGATGCAGAGAATTAATTGAGGTATGAACTCAATTACAGAGAGTGTTAAGGGAAAAATATCTTCCTACCAATCCTGACACAGGGCTACCTGGAAAATAAATATGCATATTGTCTTGAAAAGGAAATGTCAATAACCCATGTCTTTAGATTTGAGGCTACTGATTTAAGCATCTGGCTTTTTACTGTTCTGAAACAGCTTGTCACCTGTAAGGTTGCTTTATAACAATATTATCATCTGGTATGTTACTGTAATTGGCATGTGTGTAGGTTTAATTTTCCAGATCTACTTCTGAATAATTTAATTATTATTTAAAATCACTAGTTTTGTGTTGGGGGGGGGGTTAAAAGTCAAGCTACTGGAGTACAGAAAAGCTTCTCTATCTTTTGTCTAGTTGAGATTTGTAAACAGAAAACAGATTCTGTGCCCTTCATTTGTTTACATCTTATCCATTGTTATTATTCATTGTTCTGTTATTATTGCTGCAATTATTATTCCAGTATTTTCCAGAAGAAAAAAAAATCAAACCCATGATTCATGGTTGTGATGGGTTACTGACACTAATTCCACATGTATGATTTATTCCCATTATGTAGCTTGCTTTTACATAGTTGCATTATACATATATGTATATATGCATGTATATATATATATATATATACATGTATATATATATATACACATAGTGTATATATAACTTTATATTTATTTCATCATGGTGAAGACAAAATTGTTGAAGAGTGTGGATGCACATTCTTCTCACTTTTTTCTTCCAGCAATGTATTTTTTTCTCTACCTATAATTAAAGAGTTCTATTACAGTTTCATTTACATTTCACAGTTGACTACATTTTCCTGAGGACAAAACCCAGCTTTTAGTGAGTTGGTTCCCCTAGAGTACAGATCCAAGCATAAAGCTGCTAGGCAGTCACGCACTTCTGCATATCCACAAAGCTGTGTGAATCTCAGAAGCTTGGTGAATGCTGGAGTTCAGAAATTAGGTGGAACAACTTAGTTTGTTGAAGTTTCTGATTCTGAGGCTACTGTCCTCCTAAAGGAGAACATCACAATCATGTTTCTGCTGCTTATTGTCATCACTAACCTTTTAAATAGGATCCACACACCATTTCTGGGAAATCTGTTACTAAGGCAGATTTCCTAAAACTTATCTAACAAACTATGTTTTTAATCATACTTTTCTTACTTTCCAGTCTTCTTTAAGTCAAACTAGTCAGGAGCTTTCTAACATTCTGTTTTGGAGTTATGTTACTGTTACAAAAGGAATTGAAGGACTCAAAGGTTAAGAGAAGCATTCCTAAATTAAAAAAAAAAAAATAAAAAAAACCCAAACAGTGAACCAGAAGACCATGAAAGCAAAAGGAAAAAAATTGATAGCTCATTAGAGGTCATAAGAAATGACAAAAAGCTTCCATTTGCAAGGGTAGGAGAGACTTCTCTTTCCTTCAGAAAGAATATAGGGGAATTGTTTCAACTTGCACTAAATTGTTTTGAGTCCGAGGGAGAGAGAAAGAGAAAAAGAATGGAAGAGACAAAGAGAGAAAGAAAGAAAGAAAGAAAGAGAGAAAGGGAAAGAAGAAAAAGAAAGAAACAACATTCTTGTACCTATTGTGTTCTGACAAGATCTATAAAATTACGAAGTTGTTGTCATATTAAAACACATCTAAATTCCTTGTTACATAGCTTAAAATAGCCTGTAATAAGCAAAATTTGTTCCGTAAATATCTGCTGCTTACATGGTTCCAATTTAGATTCTTCACTTCCTAATCTACCAAACTATGGAAGTCTGCCAAACTACAGCATCCAAAAGACAAGATCCTTAAACTCTTCTTTTTAAAGAAAAAAAATCTATATGGTTATCTGTGTCTTCTCAGACTTGGTGAGGAGTAGGATATATGCAAAAGAAGAAATAGGACACAAAACAGGATACCCGGTAAGTATGCACATGTCCAGAGATAGGTGGCCAACAAGTAGGGGCTCAGGGAGTGGAGGGAGTTTAGATTGCAGTGATAAATGCATGCATCTGATATGTGCTTAAATAATCTCCTAAGCACTTTTTGAAATGTAACTTTATAATTTACAGTGGTCATCTAAAAAGGTAAGGAATGAGTCTTATAATTTTGGTGTTCCTTTATGGTGCACTGTGAAATACTGACGAAATTCTGAAGAGAGTAGAAATTTCAGCTTTTGCTTCCTATTTGTCAAAGATGTTCTGTTCACTGATTGTTGAATGCAGTGGGTAAAAACCTGAGTGGAGACCCCTTTACAGTGAAATGCAAAGTACAGGGCCCAGACGTAGATACCTTCTCTTTACAAAAGACTAATTTCGCGAGGAGGAAACAATCCCCGTTGGACTCACCCTGGGTGCTCATTCTTTTTGAATCAGTCATTAACCCAGAGAGGGTTAATATCTTGCTCCTATTAAACTTCTCTGAGGGTCCGCTTGACTTTCTCCCAGAGAAAACCTTCCAACAGGTCCAGTTTACACCAGAAAAACTTTCAACAAGTCTGATGTGCCCAAGAGGGGAAAAATTATCATGATGATTTCATAATGAGAGGACAGTCCCATTTGACTCGCTCTTGCTAGTAATACCCTTCAGTAACCCACTGAGGGTCAATGTCCTTCTTCCCACTACCTTATCTGAGGATTGGCTTGATTTTCTCCCAGGGAAAACCTTTTAACAGGTCCAAGTCACACCAGAAAACCATACAACAGCTTTGGACTACAATGATCACATCCAAGGGATCCAGTCCAATGTTACAATTATGCAATGCTCTGGCCTGCCTGGAGGTTTAGGGGAAGGTAGTTTGATTTTCTCTGAGCAGTGCGTGGGAGAAACAGGAATTCTGGGGAGATTCAATAACGTACGGGTCATTAACCCAAAGAGGGTTAATGTCTTTCTTCCCATTAACCCTCTTTGAGGGTCAGCTTCACTTTCTCACAGAGAAAATCTTACACAGCAGGTCAAGCCTGGCTTACACCAGAAAACCTCTCAACAAATCTGATGTGCCCAGGTCCTACTGAGAGGAGAAAAATTATCATTAACTTTTAACAGTGGGGAACAGTCGAGATCAGGCATATATCCCAGGTTGCCATGATCTCCTGCTGGAGATTTTGGCATAGACCAAAAATCAGTTCTCCTTTGTTCAATACTCTGGCTGTTATGCCTGTAGAAAAACCTCCTCACTGCTTTTCACAGGGTAATCTTGTCCCTGACACCAATTTTATGTTATTACCCGCCCCTGAAAGTAGGGTAGCTGAGGTTCTTGTTAATAGGTCTGTTGGGGCAGATCAGAGTGAAATGACACTGAATGACATGTTTATAAATATGCATGCGTGGTAGGTTTATTTTAGAACAATTTGGTTGCAATGGAAAGGAGATATATGGCCATTTTGGTTATAATCTATGGAAATATAAAAACATCATTTAAGAAAATATATAACGAAAAGAAAGAAAAAGAAAGAATAAGAGTGGATAGTGAAAAGTTATCACTACTTGTGGATCCAGTGACGATACTTGATTGTTGCAATTTAGACGTCTGTTGGTTGAAGTGATGGTTGCAGGCTTAATCTATCAGGGCCAGGGGAAGCCTCCACAACATAAGTTCAATGGGTTAATACATGTTCAGGTTCAGGTGGGAATGTCCAAATACCTCTCCTGAGCAGGGGAATTCTACACTTTCTTATGCAACACTGTGGACCATGTGTAGTCCTCTGGTGGAAGTTCCTAGAAATGGAAGTCTGGGGGCACTTCAGAGGTCTTTGATGGTTTCTGATATTAATGACACCTTCTAAGACATGACTGCTGTTTCTCACTTCAGCATAAGCATAGTTGAGCCAGTTCTACCTTAACAGAAGGGATGAAAACCCCAGGTGAATGTCCCAATACCTCCACCTCGGGTGAAGTTTTACACCTGAGCCAGTTTCTGGATCTCTTTCCCCACCCACGGCATGGGGCGGCCCTGTTCTAGTTCCATCTCCATCTGAGGAACCATTCTGACGTCTTGAAGGATGGGGAAAGGGAACTCCAGCATCAGGGGGTTTCTTCAGGCCCTGAGCCTGAAGGGGAGAGGTGCCTTCCCCTCTTCTCCCCACCCATGTGGTTCCATGACCGGTACGGAGACAGCACACCGGGTGTGGAGAGGAGGCAAGAGAGAGTTTATTACTGGGGATGTTACATTTATAGGGTTTAGGAGGATTCACAAAGTAACCAATTAGAAGTCTCAAGGGGCTTACAGGAACACCCAATCACAGGAAGGGGTTAACAAGGACCAATGAGAAACACCTCAGGACACCTTCTCAGGACATTCCTGAGATAACACTACCGTGGGGGGTCTTGGGAAGAAGAAACACGTGTTTGCAAAGAGACCACCAAAACCCATTTTAAGACATGTTTAAACAACAGTTTTCCCATATAATGCAGGTTTAGTGCCACACCAGTTGTGTAAGGGGGGATATCATCATGGCTTCCTTTGGGAAGGACTCTACCCACATTTGCTACAAGCGCATTGGTGGCTAAAAAGGCCAATACGAGATAGACATGACCGGTTGCAAAAGGCACAGCAGAAAGACTCCTTAGGTGATATCGACAAGACACGGTTCTTTCTGTGTTGTCTTTTCTCCTCGAGAGTGACCCTGCGTGTGCAGCAGTGTTATAGCTAATATGTTTCCAGACCTCTGGATTGAAGGCCGTAGTAGACCAATGATGATGATCAATATGACCAAGGTCGAGATATTGTTTCAGGGAGTCCTTGTATCTCCTCTTCGGGGCTCTTCTCTTGCAGCAACCGGTGGCAAGTTCACCATAGAACACAATCTTAGGGAGGCGGTGGTCCTTCATCCTGGAGACGTGTCCTACCCAGCACAGTTGTGCTTTCAGCAACATGACCTCAACACTCATAAGTGCTACCTGTTCTAGAAGAGACATATTAGTCACATAATCTGACCAGTACAATCCTAAACCAGATGTTTAGGATTGTATGGAGGTAGTGATGGAAGTGTTCTAAGAGTCGCAGGTGGTAGTGGTAAATGACCCATGATTGGACCCAAATAAAAGAGTGGACAGTACAATGGCTCTGTAAACACTGATCTTTGTACTTTTCTTCAAGTGTTTATTACACCATAC
Source organism: Manacus candei (assembly GCF_025592945.1). Classification (NCBI taxonomy): domain Eukaryota; kingdom Metazoa; phylum Chordata; class Aves; order Passeriformes; family Pipridae; genus Manacus; species Manacus candei. The sequence goes on along the minus strand of NW_026138059.1, from coordinate 11,907,603 downwards.
TCTTTTATGGAGTTTTCTGAAAGGTCTATATGCCTTTGCTAACCTGTTGTCAATCTCTTCATGAGTCTTACTATCCAAGGAGATGATGCTTCCCAGGTAATTAAACTGCTGGACTGATTTGAACTCTGATTGGCCAATGGTGATATGGGGATGATGGAAGACTTCCTGAGGTGCAGGTTGATAGAAAACTTCTGTCTTCTTCAAACTGACTTCCAGCCCAAACAGCTCAGCAACCTCAGCAAAGCAGGATGTTAAACGCTGCAGAGCTACTTCTGTGTGGGTGAAGTGGTGGTGTCAGCATAAAGCAGTTCACGGACAAGATGGTTTAAGGTCTTAGTGTGGGCCTTCAGTAGCCTTAGGTTGAATAGGATTCCATCAGTACGGTATCGAATGTAGATACCATCTTCTTCGTTGAGGTCTGCAGTGGCCCTTTGGAGCATCATGCTGAAAAAGATTGTGAATAGAGTTGGTGCAAGAACGCAGCCTTGTTTCACACCATTGAATATTAGAAAGGGCTCAGAAAGTGCATTGCCATATCTGACTTGACCGTGCTGATCCTCATGGAGTGAGATGATCATTTTAAGGAACTTGGGGGGACAACCTAACCGTTCCAAAATCTGCCATAGACCTTTTCTGCTCACAGTATCAAAAGCTTTGGTGAAATCAACAAAGGTTACATATAGTCCTCTGTTCTGTTCCCTACACTTCTCTTCCAGTTGTCTGAGAACAAATACCATGTCTGTGGTGCTCCTGTTGGCTCTGAAATCACACTGGCTTTCAGGAAGAAGTTCTTCTGCAATAGCGGGTACTAGTCTGTTCAAAAGTATTCTTGCCAGGATTTTACCAACAATGGAGAGCAGAGTAATACCTCGGTAATTTGAGCAGTCTGATTTATCTCCTTTCTTCTTATACAAGGTGATGATGACTGCGTCACAAAAGTCTGAAGGTCTGATGGTAGTTCACCTAGTTCCCAACAGTGCACCACGAATTTGTGAAATTTATCATGGAGTGCTTGGCCTCCCTGCTTCCAGACTTCAGATGGAATTCCATCAACTCCAGCTACCTTGCCAGTTTTCACCTACTGTATGGCCTTAAGAGTTTCTCCCATAGTAGGGGCAATATCCAATTCATTTTTCACCAGTTGTTGTGTAATGTACTGAATTACTGAGTCTTGGACTACATGGCTAGTACTGAAAAGAATCTGAAAGTGTTCAGACCATTGATTCAGAATGGAGATTTTATCTGTTAGAAGCATTTGACCATCTGAACTGAGTAGAGAGCTTTGGACCTGGTGTGTAGGTCCATACGCTGTTTTCAAAGCCTCATAGAATGCTCTGTAATCACTCTGTAATCATCTGCGGGAACCTTTTGGGTAAGGCGGCGCAGGTCAGTGTAAAATTTGTCTTTTTTGGCAGGATTAGCTTGGAGAGTTGGGGCACATATACTAAAGAGGACAACATGTTGTTTGTTATGTAGTGGAAGGCATAAGGAGATAATGCAGTCAGAATGACCTGCGGCAAATTTTCAAGTTTGGAGACAATAGAGTTTTTAATCATGAAACCAACTCCTGAAAGATGCCTTTCAGTTCTGGGTTTACATGACCAAAAGGGTGTATAACCAGCACCATGTTCTCTAAACCTGCCTTCCTCATGGAGACGAACTTCACTGAGAGCAGCTATGTCGATGTTGAGTCATGACAGTTTGTGGGCAATTGGAGCAGAATGGCACTCAGGACATCCACTATCCTCAGTATCAAGCATGGTTCTGATGTTCCAGCATGCGAGTATCAATTTGGATACACCTTTGGAGGCAGGTGTATGCCTTTGTCTCTTAATCTTTGTTTGACCACATCAGAAGATGCCTGTTGGCCGTGGTTAACCAACCGGGTGAAGGGTGGAGATGAACTTTGGTTAAACCACCTTTTCTAGGCCCCTCTCCGTGTGGAGCAAGCAGTGCTCTCCTTGAAAAAGGTTGCTTGGTCATTCAGGATGCTGTCGAACGAGACTGTCATCTCCAGGGTCAGTCTTAGGCAATCAATGTCCTGAACCGCCTGCATGCAGGGTTGGGTCTGCGGCTTCCAGTGCACCTTTCACCTGCCGTTTCGACCCTTGCCTGTCACTACAGGGCTTTACTAATGTGGATATATCCTTCAAACCTACGCAGTGGATTTTTTTTAGTGAGATGCAGCATGTGCAGAACTGGACCCACCCTTTAATCCTAAGGTTCATCTGTCAGGGCCGAGAAAGCTTGGATGCTAACAGCAAAGTCCTCAGGACGTAAGTTTAATTAGAGTACCCTTCTCTTAGATGGATGGCTTTACAGGGCTAAGCGAGCTCCATCTAGCAGAGTTTGGAATTAGAGTTTTCCTTCTCCTAGGATAACTGCCAGAAGATTAGTGAGCCCATCCTGCCCATGGACACATATTATCTGACCCTTCAGTTTTGTTCTGTCTGGCATGAGACACCCTGCCGGAGGCATACACTACCCCAGCATAGCTTGAAACTTCATAAGGGCAATATTTTGATGTAAACTTCCATCAAATCCCATCAGTCCAAGGGAGGACACTGGCATGATAAAAAGTGTTATCCCACCTAGGAGGATCTGCTTCTTACTGACCTTTTCCCTTATCTGTCTCAAACCCCAGCTTGTTGCTAAACAAAGGTTGATTTGTCCTGGTCATTCTCAGGTAGTGGTGGGTGTGCACCCCCTCTGCACCTGGGCTGTTGTTATGCAGATCAGAAGTTTCACCACCACAGCCCAAAAACTGTCCTTCTCCTCTTTGCTTGGGGAGTGCAAACCTGGCCTCAGCAAAGCACCCTGCTGCTTTTGCAAATGGCTGATTGTTTGAGTCATTAACCCTTAACATTTCAGTCTCTCACAAAAGAGAAGAAAGGTCTGAAGTAGTTCTTCAACTCTCTCATGTGATTGTCTTGACAATTATGTTATTGGCTTCTGTCTGCTTGTCTGGATTTTCCCTGCTTGCTCTCTCTTTAAGAAACTGTGTATAATTTTATTTATGATACATAAAGAAAATATTATTTGTGCACTATACAGTTTACAGTGTACATTCAGTTCAAACTAACCTTTCGTGTTAAGCATTGCACTCAGTTTGAGCAGAACACATCAATAAAATAAACTTAATTTTGAGTGCTGGAGCTTTTTTGTTTGGTTTGGTTTTTAATCTGTATTATTTCCTGTCCCCTATAAGTAATTTCATCCTTATGGAGTGTTCCTAAGCAAGCTGTGGAAAACTTAAATGGTAAAGCAGAAAAGAAAGAACTACTTAATATATTCATTTCATATTTAAGTGATGTTGCTCCTTTATTAAATTTTACATGGCACTTGATTTTTAATGGTACATTAATACAGTATTTGAGTAAAATCTTCACCAAGATATTGTTCGCTGTTATTCACATTAATATCACATTAATTTGTCATATTCAGTTGTTATATTAAATACTATTTGAATAGTTGATAGGGTGCTACAATAAAATGCTGACACTATTTAATAAGCTGTTTCTTTTTAATAGTTTAGTTAGTATTTATTGCAAAGTCATCAATTATAAGTAATATACTCTGTCATGTTGTAGCACTGAGTTAATTTTCATTGAGATTGAATCATAAGTGGGAATATAATCATATTGTTAGCCTGAATAGCACCAGAGTTTTCTATGAGGCTCTTGAGATTTGGTATTCATTGTTTTCTTTAAATTCTCTGTAGCAGAAAATTTGAATTTGAGTTCACCTTTGAGAAGTCAAACTAGGTCCGAAAACTGCTATTCATTTTTATCTAGTGTTTAGGGAGAGAGAGAACTGCTCATGAGCAAGAAATCTTATCAGTAACTGAGTCTCTGAATCTTCCAATGGTAACAAGGATGAATTCAGGATCCACTGTATTTCAGAATGCTTTATTTAAATGTTGTCACATTTAAATTGTTAAATCTTTAGGTTATTTTCTATTTTACACAATGTATTTAATAAAGTTATTTGATAAGTTTTTTATACTTTCTATTTCTTTATCTTATAACAATGCATTTTTATAAATACAGTCAAAAGGTGGTGTTTTTTAACCCCTCCTTTTACTTTCAATGTTTGATTGAAAATTGAAGATTTGTCTGAGTGTTTGAGTCTTACTGTACCTGAATCTTTAAAATATGGTGCCATGTAGTAATTACAGGTTTGAATTGTCTCTATCTGATAACTGAAACTTCAATAGTCAGGAAAAACTAAAAGATTTCAGCTGGTGCATACTGGGCACTCTGATTCTATTTTCAAAATGAAAAGGAGTGATTTGTATGCGACTTCAATCACCTTTATCTGAGACCTGTTATGAAACATTAGTCACCTATAGTTAGAAAGAATAACAATTACCTCAAGTCACCCTTTTGCCTTCTTTCTACCTGTTAAGGTTATGTATACTTAGTGTTGTTTCTTGCTAAGACAAATAACGTCAGCATGTTATGTCCATAGCTTATCAGATGATACTAGAAAGAGTAGTCAAAAATCTCAAAACAATTTAAATCCAAACAATGCTTTCACCTTAGTTTCTGCCAATAATCCCCTGAGGCTAATTAACATCATAGGATTTGTTTTGAGAACCTGAACAGTGCCTTATGTTTGTGGCATGTGGATTGAGAACAAATTAAACAAACCACAGAAAAGACTTTCCCTGCTGCTTAGTCCTTCCTCTCCTATTCCATTATTCTTTGTATGTGAATGGTGCAAAAAATACAGTATAAGTTGTTTTCAGCAAGGCACTTCCGTATGGTTTTCAGTGAGATGTTCTAACCTCACCACCATCATATGGGTGTTGCTTAAAGAGTATTGTGGGAGGCTGACATAAACATACTTTAGTAGTGTGGTCGTACCTTTAATTGAAATCTATCTTAGATAAGCAAACAATGGGAGAAAAAAGAGAAAGAGAGAGAGAAAAAAAAAGGAAAAAAGGGAAAGCCACTCCTTAGGCACCAGCTGGTAAGAGGATGGAAAGAATCCTCAGGCAAATAATTCTTGCCAGTAAATGTAGTGGTGATGATGATGATAATAGTAATGACAAAAAAGTCAACATCTTCCTGCTTTCTCCCTGCTACTGTTACATTTTCATGCAGACCTTCTCAAGCTCCTCAGTGATAGTTTATTACATTGTTAACATTGAATGGAGCATGTGTGGGTGCTGCAGACTAAAGAGTAATTAAGGTTTCCGTATGTATTTTATCGTGTAATATTTACTGTGTGTTAAAATAACTCTTAACTCCTTGTTATTGAGGTTCTAGTCCAATATGAAGTCACATGCTAAAAACTACCAGGTCTGGAGTGATGTGATCTTAGTGTAGAGTTACAGGCTAAAAGCCACAAGGCAAAAGAATGAGAAGTGGGAAGAGAATAGTATGATTTAAAAAAATCAACGGCAGTGTGTAAGTGACAGGTTACAGGCTCACTTGTGATGGACAGGCTGCAGAATTAGAGATGTAGGACTCTTAACATTACAAAGATTCAGGCACTGTGCAACAGAGGTGCCGTGGATACTCCACGTGCACCTTGGCTTGATGTAACATTCCATTTAACAGGAAGCTTCTGTTCCTAGCATTATATTAGAGTTTGTACATGAAACCGTGCTTGAGTCTGGTCGTGTTGTGTCTGCCATGCAGAAATCATATCCTCAACTTTAGAGAGCTCTCAATGACTGTGGAGAAACCCTAAGTTTTTGCTATCATTTGATTCAGTTTTATCTGTGATCCCTTTAGCTCCTGTATTAATGTTACATAACCATCCTACTGGGTAATAGTATTGTCCAACAGAAACATAAAAAATTATTGACTGTCTGAGCTCTGCTTCTTCTCATATTTTATGAACTGCTGCACAATTTTGTAAATACAAAAGAGATTTTCTGCACTCAGCAGAGTGCTTTGTGTCAGAGGAGCCCTTAAACTGTCAATGTACTACTTTTATTTGATCTCTGCTTTGGAGATCTGCTTAAAATTCTGTCAAACCTTTTAGCAAGATATATGAAAGAAAAATAGTAAAGCAAACTTTTCCATTAAACAAAGTTATTGTTACATTTTACATGAACTGTATTTCAAAGCAATTCAAGAATCCCTGAGTTTTGTTTGTATTACAGTTTCTGTTCGTATTCAGGAAGTGTTCAATGATCTTCAAAAGATCTACCCTCTGCAGTTTCCTTTTATCATATTTCAAGTGAGACAATGAAAGAAGAAAAAACAGTTACTTATGTAATTGGAATTTAAGTGACTTTATTAAGCAGAAGAACAAACAATCAGTTCAAGTACCCTTCCAGACTGATTACTCTCACTGAAAGGGAATAAAAGAAGAGTTTGATAAAGCAGCATTTTTCAGTCTGCTACAGTCCTTAAAAAGGTTATAACCGAGAATTCAGAAACTGTAGTTAAAAATAAAGCATTTCCTCCTGTAAAACCTTTTATGTGTGGAGATGGATGGTTTAGAATCAAAAAGAATATACTTTTTGAATTCTAAGGTGGGTATTTTTGATTTATAATAAATAAATAAAATTAACTTTAAAAGGTACACAATATTCAAAAGTTGTAATAGGGGACTAGATTAATCTGCTTTTATTTACTTTCCACGTTTTGAAACATAGAAGCAGTAACATATAGATTTTTTCTTTAAAAAGAAGATGAGTTTAAGGATCTTGTCTTTTGGGTGCTGTAGTTCAGCAGACTTCCATAGCTTGGCAGATTTGGGAAGTGAAGATTCTAAATGGAACCATGTAAGCAGCTGATATTTAGAGAACAAATTTTGTTTATTACATTCTATTTTAAGTTATTTAACAAGCAATTTAGATGTGTTTTAGTATGACAAAAGCCTCTTAATTTTACAGATCTTATCAAAACACAGTAGGTGCTATTTCATGTTACTTCTGCAAGAATATGCCTTCTTTCTTTCCTTCCTTCCTTCCTTCCTTCCTTCCTTCCTTCCTTCCTTCCTTCCTTCCTTCCTTCCTTCCTTCCTTCCTTCCTTCCTTCCTTCCTTCCTTTCCTTCCTCTTTCTCTCAAACTCAAAAGAATTGTCTATAAGTTGCAACAATCCCCCTATATCCTTCCTAGAGAAAAGTCTCTCCTATACATGCAAATGGAAGCTTTTGTCCTATGTCCTCTAATGATTTTTTCTTTTCTTTCATGGTTTTCTAATTCACTGAGGTTTTTTCATTTATTTTTCTGCTTTTTACTCCAAGCAGACTTTTGTGCATATTCTCTATTGAAAAATATCTTGGATTACATATATTTTCATTTTTTGATTAATTTGAAATACATAAATTGAGAACTGGATCTTTATTGTTTAATCTACAGATTCAATTTAGGTGCCTCTGACCATATTGATAATAAAAAAGCTAGAACTTTGAATCAATTTATTTTGTATCTTGAAAAATCAAATGGATTAATACAGAAACAGAGGAAAGGTAGACATGCAACATAAAGAAGGGATCTCTATTGGTCAAAATACATATTTCAGTGCTGCCTCTTTGTACATCAATTTGTTATATCATATGCGGATTTTATGTTCTTAAATTGTACCTGTTATACTAGTCTAAGCAGATCAGATGACCACACTAGGAAATATGTTCCTTTTCTTTAAAGGCTACAGCTGGAGGAGCTAGTCCTGAAAATACTATTTACATAGAGCATGTTCAGTGGGTATGTTATGGAAAACCTGTTCAACTAAATTCACACTGAATTTTCCCACACAAGGTTGTGGACCAAAGTATGAAGACAGATTGATGGAGAGAGTAATTACTTTAAGATCAGTAAAGATTATTTGTCCTGGAAAACTCTATACTTCTCAATGTTTGCATAATTTAAAATTTATAGATACTAATACTAATATAGTGGATTTTTATCAAAGAAGAGTGCATATGGTTAATATTCAATGAATTATATTTAATAAATGAAATTAGAATCAGTTACAAAATATTTTTCTCATGTGGGGAAATAAGAAATCTTTTCTCTTTCGTCTCTCTGGGCTGTGGATGCTCCTGATGGGGGCAAGGTGAGGGGGAGTTTGACAGACATTCTGTCAAGATGAAGGCAGGTCTCTGGAACTCAGAAGGAATCTGGAAGGCGTTGAAGTAAGGAAATGTCCTCTGTAGTCAAGAACTAAAGAGCTCTTTCAAGATCACATGATAATATTTGTCTGCTTAACTTGAGACACTAAAATCAGTAGTTATTCATAGAATACATGCTAGATACAGAATATTGCATGACATATTTCAAGATTGATTGGGAGTTTTTTACTTCTTAGTTACTATAGGTGGATAAGCCATATCACTTCTTTGAACTTCTATGGCTTGATCTTTCATCAAGAATGTAAGAGATGTGGCTTCATTTCCTTTGTTTATGTAAAAGAATTTTAAGTTGTATCTGGTCCTTGCTAGCAGAATCATCATGCCATTGTTGTTAAACACTGTTGTTCATTTTGCATAAAGAGGATCAATCGGAGGCGATTCAAATGGATGTGAACATGAATATATTTTTCTAGTCTAGTACTTCGGTGCTCACAGGGTTACTGTGTTGTTTCATGAGTTATTTCAGAATTTTATTTCCCAACTCTTTAATGTTTGTATTTCCTCAAAGAAGTGTTCTTTCTCCCCTGTTTAATGCCCTACCCATTTTGCTAAAGAGGTTAGTCAACACTGTGTGACTGATTTTCTAATCTCTTTGTGAGAGAGGATAGGCAATGCATGTTCAAATCCCCAGAGTCAAAGTGAATTGAATTTGGGTGTCACACATTCTGGCTGCACATGCTACTACATAAAAAAAGCAGCAGTATCAGCTACTGTGAATATTTTTAAAGAAAAAGCATGACTTCCTATACCACTAGGTAAAATGTTACGGCCTTGAAGGGGAGAGATGCCTTTGCACAAGCTTTTCCTGCTGAAAAGACCAGGCTTGGTATTGTGGTTCATGGCTGCTCTTTGAATTCCTGGTCCCTCATTACGTGAAGTGTGGTCATGACGTTCTGGATTGCAGTGTGCAAAAATGGTTAGAAAAAACACTCAGTTGAAGTCCTTGGCATAAGGTCCTTAAACATGATCTGTGACATGTTTTGTATAAATTGAGGAAGGGGAGTTGACAAAGAAGGCTTGATTTCCTTTGGAAACCTCTTTCTGGGGTCTGTGTCAGTGATTTACTGACTGGCAGAGGATGAGCTAGGAAACTTGACTGGTCAGAGGACACGAGTAACCATTTGTCACGATAATGAAGGGAATGGTGGAGCCTGATGAAACTGCATAGCTATCAGATATTTGCAATATATTTGCACTGAAAACAGACTGTAGTTTTATAGCATGGGTTAGAGGTATATGGGTGCCAACTTGAGCTCAGAGAATTTTGCAATGTAATTGAAATTCCTCAAATAAATAAATGTTTTAATGTCATATGAAGCCTAAAAGTCTATTTAACATTTTTAGAAAGAATTCAGATTTGTTTCTAAACCTATTGCTTCATTGTTGAGGCATATCTGTTGATTTACAATTATATGTTAATTTATTATTATTTTAACTGTTATAACAAGTTCTTCACAAACTCGGAATGAGATCTAAATGATGTTTAGGTCAAAATAACCCAATATATTTTATCCCTAGACTGAACAATGAGATGAAAATATCAATCTTGTGCACCTTAAAAAAAGTTGTAGCTTAATAGTTGGTACGTTAATGCATTTTCAAGCATTTTGAATATCCATTTGAACAAGACCAATATTATTTTCTATCTGTCTGGATGTTTTCATTTATGTGATGAAATTTATGTTGCATATTTGGAATAATTATTCTAGTTTTTGTTCTGAATTCAAACTGATTTTATGGGCTGGAACATACCACTCCTCCTATACCTCTTTATTTTCTTTACTGGGGAGCTACAACAAAAGAATGTCTAATGAAAGTGTTAATAGATGCTTACTACAAATAGCTGTGAAAAAGACTCATCCTCTCTTTACCCAGAAAAGAAAGGATTGGTCTGCTTAGTCCTGACTAATATAAATAAATGTTTGTTTGTTTTTTAGTTTTTTGATTTTATTCCAGGTAGAGAAAAACGTGTTTGAATTATCTTGATTTATTGTCAGATTCTTTTTTTTTTTCCCCAGCAGCTTATTGTCTGCTTTTTCTAATACTTATTTGTAAAGCTGAATGCGGAAGTAAAATGAAAGTTATGTTTATTTCAAATGTTGCCACAATAAGTATATCTCAATAAAATATCCAATGTATATAGTATCCAGGCTAACCTGCATTATTGCCTAGTCTGGTGGGAGGAACAAGGGATAAATTGAAGGTAAAAGCAGATAAGTGCATATAATAAACAGACTCAGTGAAATGCAGGAGATAGTAACTTTGATAGGGTTTCTAGGAGTTGTTCTTTCAGATATCTGGTAGAAATATATTTTTCCTAGATAGCCTGTTAGAGTTTTCATAGGGTTTAAATATTGCTACTAATAACCCATATTTTCTTGAAATGGATAATTCACTTTTTTTTTTTCTTTTTTACATGTGTCTGTTTTCTTTAGCTGAATGTGGAGCAACTGTCTCTGGAAATGAAGGAACATTGTTGTCTCCAAATTTTCCATCTAATTATGACAACAACCATGAATGTATCTATAAAATTGAAACAGAGGCTGGAAAAGGGATCCATCTTAGAGCCAGGAGCTTTCAGCTGCACGAGGGAGATATTGTTAAGGTAATAAGAAAATAATTCCACTTTCTGTCATGTTAAACATTCACAATGCATGAACAAATCTGGTTTTAGTGCCAGTTATCTTTATTTTCATTCCACTTTCTGACACAAAATTAATGAATTCTAAGTGGATAACATCACTTCCTTTATACTAGAGTCAATACTAGATGCAAAGAAACTATAGGTTTGAGAGTTCAATTACATTTCTAGAAGTATTAGACTGTTTAAAGTGGTTCAAAATGTAAAAAGAAAACATAAAATGTGAACTTGGAATTTGAATACATAGTATTATTTTATGTTTGCAGCAGTACTTATAAGTGCAGCACAGAGATTTTTTTTTGTTGTTGTGAACAGAACCATTGGGGTTTTTTTTCAAATAATTAATTTACTCATTTAAGTAGAGAGAAGCTAACTAACATGGTGGCATTGACTAAATCTGTACTTATAGATGTCTTTCATTCTTTTAAATTGCAGATATAATTTAAATATCAGCCTAAATATCCATAGATTTTGAACATGTGCTTTTCTACAGCATGACCATAATTTGCCTGTTCTTAATAATGACTGCTACATTCTTGTACTGAAAATCATGACATTTATCTGAAGTGTTGACCATACATGAAATTAGTCTTTCAAATTTATGTCTCCAAATTTTCAGTTAATTAATACTTAAAATCACAAAGTATTCAGCAACTTCCTTTCTGGAGATATCCCAGTACACCATTTAACATGTTAGAAATTGCTGTCTACATTTCAACCTTGATTTTTTTGTTTTGTTGTTTTTTTTTTTTTTATTTGCACTGAATGCTTCCCACAGGTTTTTAAAGATACCATTGTTACAGATCAAATTTTGGTGACTATATTTGTATCCATTTTGTCATCTTAAAAGATTAGTTATGTAATGGAGTGTGACAATTCAATTCCATGTTAGACATTTCCTGCAAAGAACAAGGCATTTAGAGATAGGATGAGGTGAGGAGGGAAAAAGAAAAAATCTTCATTTTAATATGGATGCTTGTATCTTTGTTATTATATCTGTTCTTTTCAACAAGTACAGGCTGCATTTGACCATGAAATATGCAAAGTTTTGAGAATCCCCCAATAATATCCAAAAGTTGCAATAAAAGGAACGGCATTTTCTCCATCTTTACCCACTAAATTATTGATGACAAAATCCTCCATGCTTGTGTGACCACCATGTATAAAACACTACAAGACTTTGGCCTATGGATTTGCTTTTAGATCAAAGAGAATTGAGTAGGTGAGCAAAATATGTGGTCTATATTGTCCTTTGTTCCCATTACCTGTGGTCTGACAGTGCAGATCCCCAAAGGTATTTTTGCTCTGAACAGATGTATCAGACAAGAAAGAACTTAATTGCCCACTGAGTTGCTTGAATGTGATACATAAGTCTCCCAGAAGCTTTGCACATATATGGTTTATAAATAATTTAATAAACTGCCTAAAAAGCAACAACAAAAAACCCTTAGAAAATCCTAAAGAAACATTCAAGAAACTCAATTATCCTTCAGAACATTTCATGAGTAATGTTGAGCATACTTAATGATACTCCCTGGAGATATAAGAAAGATTTGCCTGAAAGAAAGCTGTTCTGAGCAATCTGTTACATACAGTCTTCTTTCATAGATCTGTTAGCACAATACTCCTGAGGATCCAAAGGAAATAAAGGCAAAATTATGCTGATGTCTGAACTGCAAGACCTGTTCTCTGATTCGGAGTCAACTGGCACTGCACAACTGCCATTTATGCAATTAAGCTCTCTTCCACTATAGTCTCTCTATAACCTGCACTTATGAAAATAAAGTCTATTTCCTTTCCATTCCCATGCCAGGATGTCCTTTTACATGTTTCCATTGGAATCAGTCCTTTGGCAGGGTAGTGGATGTCAAAGTTGCTTTCTCTATTATCTGCATGCAAAATATGAGCAAAATATGTTATAAACACTGGCCTTGTATTTTATGCCTCCATCAAAGAAAGCCCCAAGATTGCCTTGCAGGCAGCTTGCAAGGGATACACTAAGGCTTAAAAATACTTAAAAATACTTATAAACCTTGTGCTGAAATATAGGGCATTTTCCCAGCTGAATGTCTTACTCTATTTTAAAGGAAAGATATATTCATACGTAATGTTGCATTGGATGGAGGTGCCCATACTTGGGCAGTGGGGCTGCAGGGCCACTCTGTGAGGGGAGGCCGGAGTTGCCCCGTGCCAGACACAGTCAATTCCATCCGTCTCTGACCCACCCGCTGCAAGGCATGGCTGAGCCCACAGCCAAGGCAGGGGAGTGGCACTGGGGAAACACATGTAAGAAAAAGCAAAAAATGTTGCTCAGTAGTGTGTGATAAAGAGGACTGAATCAAAACTGAAATAATAATGTAATAATCCCAAAGTCAACCCACCAGGAGTGTCAGACATTCCTGGTCACTATTTGTTTGAGGTGAGATCACTAAGAACTCCATGAGGATGTAATGAAGGGATTTTGAAATTTATATGGGAATAAGCAAAACAATGACAGTAAACTATGCAGGATTTATTTCCCAAGTCATCAAAACAACATTTTAAAAGCATTTCCCTTTGGGGTGATTTTAAGCCATAAAGATCTCCGCAATTAAGGAAATTAGCTAAACTCAGTTGTAAGGAATTTCCTTTTACTGTCAGAATTAGAAAGTGGACTTTAGGAAAATCTAACCAGCATTTCCTTCTCCTTTAGGTGAGTGTTTTACATTCCCACAGCAGGTGCACATACATTAGTGCTGTTACTGGAGCATTTCACCTATGAATAACTGTAGCACTGTCTTCTTCTTTTGTCTGAATGTTTTAACCCCAGCTAGTAAAGCAAATACTTCCCTTTTATTCCTCACAAACATTTAGGTGAAATGGGGCAACTCTGAATGCTCTGGCTAAATTTATCCTAGTGCTCCAAACAATGCTGTGATCATTCCCTGCTGTCCCCGAGACCAGTTTCTGCAGTTTGACTACATCTGTAATGTAGTCAAATCTCTTTAATCTTATACAACGAGGTGACTCATTCAAACTGTCTCTCAGTCCCTGGCCTATGCAGCTCCTACACTAATGCCTTCTAGGGGAAGATTTGTGAGGGTGTTAGTAAGTCCACATTAAATGTGTTCCAGATGTACTGACAATAAATATTGTGTAGACAATCAAGTTGCAGTGACTGGACTCCTACTGTGTCACTATTTACTTGCTTTGAAAATATAAACTACCTGCAGCTGTATATATTCAGCTTGGTATTCAAGTGGGAATATTGAGTCTGGATATTGAGGCTGAAGTACACATGGTATAGCATATAATTTGCAAGATTATTTCTGGCAACAATAAGACTAGTGCAGGAGGAAGGGTCAAAACTATCACTTTCAAAAAGAATGCATGCAGGTTAATGACTGTAATTTGTGGGCAAAGTGTTCTATAGCTCTGACAAAATTTGAACTTGAATTAGCGGGAGAGAAATTTGAATTCCTGTAAAGTAATAGAAACAGTCTCACCATTTTGAAGGGCATATGGCAAAACTGAGTACTTGGATTATCTCTTTATTTTGAAGCTTATCTTCCTCACTTGCTAACACTTCATCCTCCTGAACTCCCTGTTTTAACTGCCACTTGAAGTTTCATAATTCTTTGAAGTGGCTACTTACGCTGAAATCTTTAAATGCAATCACAGTGAATTTGTTAGAGGTGAGAGGAAAACCAGAAGGTAATATTCCATCATTCATCCATTTGGCCAAATAGACCTTCTTTTCTTCATGACAGAGCATACAATTGCAGCATGTGAATTATATTTCAAATGTATTCTCCCAAATGACTTAACATGCACACTAAATATGAATAAATAATGATAATGTCTAGACTAGTTTATTAAATGTATTCTCTGCGTCTAGAGTCAATCACATATGACATGACACAAAGGTTGCACACAAGCTATCTGTTGGAAATGATCCTTGGCCCACAATAATTAGCATGGCAAAGAATTGTCAGGTAAAAAGTTGCTTCTTTTCTAGGGTTGGTTCAAACAACTTTTCAGTATAAACAAGGGAGATTCAGTGCTTGTATTTGTTCATTAACACTGTTTCAGTTATTAGAGTAGATATGTACCTACTTATGTCTGTAACATTAACAACAGCTGGACAAGTGTCACAGGTACAAATTGTGGCAGGTTTTGGCAGGTACAGGTACAGATTGTGGCAGGCTGCTTTCACACAATGTCTCTTATCTAATTTTAATTTAATAAAACACTGATTTATTTGTGTATGGATTAATCTTGAGAGATATTATTATTTAATTTATTAATCCTCAGGTGGAAAGAGTGTCTGTAACAGTCAGAGAGGCAGAATACTGTTGGAACAAGATGTCTAAGGCACAATTGTAGTATTTACATGGCGGTTTTGTTTTGTTTTATAGAAGAAAAAACACTTTTTAAAAATAGGTAGCATTTTTAATTAATTACAATTAATAGAACATTCCATTCAAAGTATTATCTCATGAATAAAGTATAATGTATCTGTGGAAATAAGTCTTATGGGGAACAAATGCTTATTTACTTTGTACAATAGATTTCCAGCTCTGACAACTAAAGCGTAATCAGTCCATGAAAGTGATCTGTAGTTCTGTCCCACAACAATGGTTAGAATCTTGAAAGTAATTTTTCAGATACTTTTAGCACAGCTTAAAGTCGTATTTCTTCCAAGAGGTAGACATTAAATATGTGTTACTGCATGTATGAGTATTGAATAAAATTGATTGTATCTTCTGATACATCCCCTCTATGTGATATAAGACAAACTTTGCCTTAGTAATAAGGATCTATTGTTCTATCAATGGTTAGCACAATATATTATTTTTCAAAAGCTTATTTTGGAGAAATTAATTACTTATATCTATGTATGTTTATTAAAATAAATGTATACTTTTGTCTTAAAAAATCTTTTACATGTTGTTTTTTTATTTTATTTTGTTAATGTTGACACTTGAGAGGAACATGGTACTTTCAAGACATGTATCTATATTGATGGCATGCCAGTATTTTCTCCACAGAGAAAATAGAACTGCTTTTAATTGTTGGTCGTTACCTACAAATGTTGCAATGATCTGTCCTCTTAAAATATGCCTTTCTAAATTTCATTAATAGATCTAACTGGGCATTCAAATAGGAAGAAGTGTCTGTGACTCAAATGTAACAATTTATACTGTTAAATGGATAATTTTCTGCCTCTGGTTGGAATCAGTATAAATCCTCACTGTACTGCAAGGTCTGCAAGTGGAGAGATGAAGACCAGAGCTTGAAATATTTACTGTAATTGTAACTTTTGCAGTAGTTGTCTGTAGTCACTCTAGGACATATGAGATAAGGGCAAATTATCTTTCATATCAGAAACCAGCTATCCAAATTCGTTACTTGCTTTTGTATAAGCATTGACATGATGCTTCATGTATGGTGTATATTTACACATTTCATCTTGCTTATTTTTTCCATGAGAAAGTACAGGCAATTTATTTAATTTAAAGAAATTAACTTTTTAAGTTCATCTTGAGGAAAAAAAAACCAAACCAAACCAAAACAAAAGCAGAGAAGGTTATTTTCTCACTTTGTGGCTTTCAAGGTTTTGCAATAAGCAAAAAAAATTTTAACCTCCAAGCCAATAGTTTATACTTGTCCTGTGTTTGTGACTATTTAAAAGGGCATTCTTATTCAGTCTAGAATTTCAAAAAGCACAAATATTGTTGATATTGTTGATTTTGTACTCCATTGAGAGTTTTCAATAAAATGACATGTTAAATAAGGACATCTCCACATTAGTTTGTAAATAGACTCACATATCTTTTTGAAGACCTCTCTTTCCTTGTTAAAACCTATAGTAACCCAAAAATTGCTGCAGGCTTAGAATCTGAAATAAAAGGTGACAGATTGACTGTAATACCTCAGCTCTGCTGTTGATATATCCAGACAGGAGGGAACAGAGTAGGCTGTAAGGGTTTACTTTCAATGGTGATTTCAGAACTTATACTTCTGTTGGCCTTTGTGCATAATCATGAAAAACAATTTGAGTTTATGAAACCTCAGAAGATAAAGTTGTATATAAATATTAATTTCTTTCAAGATGAGCTCTCAAAACTGTAAAGGAAAAAGACTCTAAAACACCTCAAGGGAGACAGAATACTTTAGTTTTCACCGAACTGTATAACCAAGGGGTGTGTACTTCACAAAACAGAAACATTAAGTTTTGGGGGAAACTATTGGCAATACATAGCTAACTTTGGAAATTTTGTATACTGGTAAACTAAAGTTTTTCAAATATTTAAATTTGATGCCCAGTTTCATACTGTTGTTTCTTCAAGGTGTATGATGGAAAAGACAGTTCTTCACGCTCTCTGGGAACCTTCACCAAAAATGACATGATGGGAGTTACCCTTAATAGCACCTCTAACCATATGTGGATAGAATTTAATACCAATGGATCTGATACTGACCAAGGATTTCAGCTGACCTACACAAGTAAGTAGTTAATAAATATGGTCTCATTGATTACTTTGTGGGGAAATGTTTATTTCTTAGCTCTAGTGATTCATCATGGAATGTTGAAGATAGTTTCATCTGTGGTTAAGAGACTGAGCTTCACTTGTCTACATGACTACATAGGTGTTAGTAATTTAAGAATGTTGCTAAAAGCAAAATTGTAACTTTTTAAATTTAGCATGATTATTTTTAAGACTTAGCAGTGGGGTTTGAAGAGGAGTGAATAGTGAATTGTGACATGTGGGTTGAATATATTAGTATTACATTGTAGCAGCAAACATATAGACAGCTAATTTTCAAAATGGAAAATTCAATGCCTGCAGTCAGATATTAAAAAAAAAATAAAAGAGGAAAAGGAAAAGAAAGAAAAAATGAGAATAAAAGAATACTGTACCTGGGTACACTCTTAATGTGTCCTGACTGCTTGTCAGGATCAATGTGAAGTATGCTGGAAGGAGACCTGAGTGAACAAGTTTTGACAAGTGAGTACACTTGTCCCACAGACTAATGCAACTAATTGAATCAATTTTACTGCAAAACAATGAGTCTTTAGTGGGGAATAACTTTGTGGATAAATAGTTTGATTCCAACACACATAAAGACATATTTTGTGCAGGTTTCAAGGAATGTCCAAGTTTCCTTTGCCTTGAATTTATTGCCTTTTACATTACTTTCCATGAGCTGCTGTTGAATCCTGCAGAGCAGAGCACCACAACATACTGTGGTACAGAAATGTAATCATAGCTCTTTCTAGTAGATCTGCTCATTTCCCTTTGGACTGGAGCAAGCTGTGGAATAAGCAGAAATCATTCACTTCCCCTTCTGTCTTTCTGCTGTGCATGGTAAATCTCAAATTTTATCATTGCACCCTTAGAGTTTTTTTCGTACAGAACCACAAAAGAACCACTAGGGAAATCTACTCTGCTTTGCCTAGAGAAACCATAGAATTTTTCCTTTGAAAAAAAAAGGAACCAAACACCTGTTTAGAAAATAATCTTATTTTAAGGGTTCTGGTTTCAAGGGTCTTGAATCAGTTCCTTTCAAATCCTACTTCAGTGATCAGTTCCACCTACTGTTGAGAAACATATTATTTAAAGATGGAATTTTACCTAATTTCTACATCCAATAGCTTGATTTTGTTGCACTTACTTTGCAATTCTAATAATATTTGCTCTCTTGTGCCATATTTTTCTGTGTAAGGCAAGATATGATAATTTGTGTCTTAAGGCTTTTTTTCCTGACTGATTGGTTTTGAATCTGTTTTCTGTTCTTCCAAGTATTTTCACACTGTGTAGTGTAGATAGAATTTGACATAGTCTTTTAATGGTGATCTTAATACTGTGTAGAGAAGCAAAATTCAGTTTCCTATGTCTTCATAACATTTTACTTTTCTTTTTTTTTTGTTTCCAAGTATCTAATTTATTTTATCATATATGATCAATTTGCAGCCGATCATGTTGAAAAGCTTATCTATAATGACTTTTCTTCTTACTTTCTCTCACATAAGATGTCCCCATTTGTAAATACAGTCTAATTCCTTACATTACTACAGTATTTTCGGGAGCTAAATTCAATATAATAAATTTTGAGATAGTAACCATCTCACTAGGTGATTTCTATCAACTATAACTGTTATTTCCAAACTCTTCAGTGTGGGACTTTTCAGCTTTTATAATTTTTTAAAATTTTCTTTATAATTTACAATGTTCTGAAAACTGGTTGCAGTGCCAACTCACATACTTTTTCTGAAAGAGTCTAATCTGGTAATATCTTAACGATTAGATATACCCGAAATTTATACTCATTATTTGATGGGTTTGGAATTTTTGGTACAGTTCCAATTCAGTTACTAAACAATTGTGTCCATTTTCCATTTGGTAAATACATCAAACATAAAGTGATAATTATATTTTTGGATTAAAAAGTCTGTTGTTTACAGCTGGAATTAACTTCCCTGAAAGATTACTCTTCAGTTTCATATTCAATTTTCAGATTGAAATATAATTGCAGATACTTTAAAATCACTAAACCAAAGAAAAAATTAAAAGGGTGCTAAAATATTGTCTCACTGAAGGAAATGAGAAATATACATGAGTGAATGAAACTGAGTAATGAATAACATAAGATTGTTAGAGAGAGACAGGAGAAGTGATGATCTAATAAATATAGTGGTAAATTAGTTTGAGTTACTTCCTGTCTGGTTGCTGGCTTTTTGCTACCCACAGGGCATCATCAATTGCTGCCCTTAATTGTTGGTCTTTGTAGTACTTTTCTTCCTCTTAATGCTATTGAAATTAAGAAATTGCACTGCAATGGGTTATTAAAAAGACTATTATGTTTACTATTTCATTTCTGTGCAACTACCTTTCCACCTTTTTTGATATTGTGAATTCTGAAGATAATGCTAAATTTAAAAATACAGCAGAAGAAAAAGCTAATGATTCATGAGAACAGAAATGAGGATAAACTTTGATCTCTGTACAGAATCTCATTACTGACATAATAAAACCAAATTCTATAAATTTAGAATCTGAGATGTTTGTATAAATTGTAGACATCAGAATATAAGCAGATATTAAAAGGAAATCTATAAAGGATTCAAGTTCTAAATGAAATCTGATGATCTACAGCTACAAGATTGTTTCAAGGAAATGGGTTTAACCCAATAGATAGAGTTACTAGAAAGGATCATAAAACATCTGTACTCTTTCTCAACTTAACTCTTTTGGGAAACTAAGAAAAATTTTGACTAAAGAATAAGATTATAATGATTTTATTTAAGGAAACTGCTTCAGAAAAATGAAGAATATTTTAAACTAAGATTGGTGGGGTAAGTATGAATAAGAGTCAATGAAACTGTAATATGAGCAATAGATGAATCTGACTCTACCAGAGGAGAAGAAAGACAAGAGGAACAAAGAAGAAAACTTTTCAGCTTTGTGTAAAACAAGTTTATATAAAGCCACTTCCTTAGCATGTGCTAGGAAGAATAATGGAAAGTGTCTGTTCACTTATAGTATCTCTACTGTTGTCACAGGGAACTGTGAATATCTATATTTCAGTGCTGAGGAAATGATGACAGCAGTTTCATGGGACTAAATTTTTTTGCTTGAGAATGATCTCAGATTTCAATAGATTATTCCATCATAAATGTTGTTTCAATTACATAGGAAAGGCTTTAAGTATGAGAAAGTGGATTATTTTAGTCTTAAGAATGAAGCCAAAATTGTATAAGTTTTCCCTAATGTTATTTCTTGCTCCTCTCAAACAGAATTTGCAAAAATAGCAAAGTTTTTCTTTGCCCGGGTCTCCAACAATTTTTTTAGTTTTTAACCATTATGGGAAGTGTTTGTAAAATTCAAGAAACCAAAAAGAACTTTTAAGATGGCTTTAATTCCCTAAGAATAGAGGACATTAGTAGATATCTGCATGTAAAAATTTAAGTTTATGCATGTTGTAACCACAACTGATTCATGTAGCAATTGGTTTTCTTCATTGAGAAAATGTTAGTTTATTCTTTCATAATTACAGTTTTATAATTTGGGGGATCTTTTTTCCTCTGTCTGATTAGAACTTTTCTCCTTGAGACACTTCTAGTTTGTGGGGAAGAGATGTAGATGTAGGAATTCCCACAGCTGGACCTACTTTTCCTGTTCATTGCTCAGTTAGAAGATTTGGCCATTCTGGTATAAAGATGACAGTGCTTTGTGCTGTCATGTCAGTAGCATTTAATGTTAAAATGACATTTAGATAAAAACGAAATCTTATTGATGCCACACGCTGACAGGCAGAAAAAGCAAAACACAGCTGTCTGGTAGAAGTAACAGACTGCAACTTTAAATAAGAAGAAATGCAGTACTGCTTCTGAATAACAAACAGGCAGTCTCCCTGCTGTCTCTAACCACTCCCCTATCAGTCCTGACACAAGAGGAACTTTAACAGTGGCTGTTTTCACTTATCATGCAGAGAACTGAACTTACTCTGACTTGTGTCACGAATGCTTCCTTGCTTCTGTTTAATCCTCATTCCTTGAACTCAGTAGTCTCACTTAGTACTTTTCTGCACTAAAATAATCTCTGCACACTTTAGCACACATCACATATACAAATGTTCTGTGTATGTTTTTTGAGTACTGTATATGTTTTTTGAGTACTGCCTAACGCTGTCTACTGTATGATACATATATGGATGCACAGATCATAGATCACTGAGCTCTATAGTATATTTCACAGTTTTCTCAGTTCCCAAACATTTGAGAAGAAAACACTCTTCCCTTCACAGTATCAGCTTGAAATCTCAAACTCATTTCTTCTCATGGTACCTGCTGATAGGCAACTATATTCATGATGCCATCTACCCACGTATCCTGGTGTTATGATGTGTAAGGAATTCTACCACTGTGTAGAATTGCTCTCTGTGCTCTCCTCAGACCTGCAGGTTTTAACAAGGTCTCTTGCACTGGCAGTTGCCTGTCTGAGCATGAAGTTGCTTTTGGACCTTATACAAACATCTACTTTTTTTAGGAGCAGCTTATCTAGCACTCTATGGCAATTTCATGCTCCCTCAGTCCTATGCAGTAAATAATAGAAGCAAAAGCTTCGCTTATCTGCAGAATAAACCTTAAAAAACATTGTGAGGAGTCAGTGGAAGGGTCCATCCAGAAATACTGACAGACATTATCTGTAGGAACATGGTCGGCTGCACTGGGCCACTTAGTACTATGTTCTGCCTCACAATAGAATCTTCTGTGTTTCAGAAACATGCAGAACAGAGTTTATAAAGTCTGAAAACCATTTAGAAATTTGTGGTATGCTCTGCAGCTAGATTTAGCTTTCTGAAGGCCTTTCACTGACCTGTCTCTGATTTACTGCTATAGATTAAAAATTAAATTCCATGTTAGTTCCACAACACTTGTCTTTTATTTTATCCTACATTTCCTTGTGATGTGAAATTAGATATTCTTCTGCATTTCTGTGCTAAGATAGAAATGAGCGCTGGAAAAAAATCTCACTAAGGATTTGTCTTTTTTGAGAGTGCATGTTATGTAGGCACAAATCATAACTTAATAGTAACTTCCTCGTATTTTGAATCCATGACCATTTCTTTCACTGAAAACAGACTTCTACATGGCTATTATTACTTCTAGAGTAGTTCAGACCTGTGAGCTGTGCTCCGTTCCAAGAGCTTCTGCAGATTTAGGATTGTGCATAGATGGACTTTTTTAAATGTAGGTTTTAATATTTTAATTTGCATTTCTCATCTTCTATATTTAGAAAGCATAGTTAGTAGCTTTAAAATATTCTTTTCATTGGCCTTAAGATCTACTCTTCAGTTTAAGAAAACAAATTTTCTAATACATTTCTCAGACATGATGCAGTGGTTTGGCATTCATAGTATTCTGTTATTGTTCTAATTTTCAGTTTAAGTTCTGTATTATTATCATTCTTTAACCCTAACTCTTTCAAGGGATAGTGAAAGTGCATGGAAAGTGAATCTGAATTAGCATAATCTAAGTTTACATAAATAGTTTAAACCTGGCAAGTAATTCAAGAGAATCATGAACTGAAATTTAATTTAGTTCATTTCCTATTCTACAGTAATTGAAAATGTTAGAATGTCAGTGAAAACAATGTTCTGAAACTGCAAACTCAGACAATTACTCTGGCACATAATCAGACTCAAATTCAGGAATATGGTTGCTTTGCCTCAGGTTGTATAATGTCAGTTGAGCAGAACAATCCAGTAATGAAAAGAAGCTCTTGCTGTTTCCTTTCTGTAACTAGTCTGTATATAAGATCTGTTCCAAATAGAACCTCTACACACTGCAGTAAAAATGTAAGATGAAACTAAATAAAAATAAACAAAAGAAAGAAAATTAAATTTTCATGTCTTAACCTATGCATGCGTGACCTATTCATAGGTTCTTTAAGAGCAGTATCATTATGTAACTAATCCCAAATTAGTGTTAGTTGTATTGCATGTGTAGAAAAAACTATTCTAAAAGAAAATCCAAGTTTCAAAATTGAGAAACAAAAATTTAATTAATGCCGAAAGAAAGGCATTTTTTAGAAATATTAATTCAGTTCACTTGTGCACAAGAATGATATCCTGATTAATAACATGATCATATAGTCTCTTACCTCTTTCCTGCCACAAAGAAGTAAATTGCCTTCAGCTTGCAGTATATTCAATATATATATATAATTCTCCCCTTCCCCAAAATCCTCAAAATCTTTCATGAGCATAAAATTGGTCTTATAATTAAGCTTGATTTGCACTTTTAATTTAAAGACATCTATGAAACTGCTGAATTTAAACTAATAAACAGAGTAGGTACCAAATATATTTTTTTCTCTAAGACAGAAACAATGAAAACCATTTCATTTGGTGAATATAGGCATTGCATGAACCTCTATTTGAAAGATGATGTTATCCCATGGTTTGCAAATGAAAATACTGGTATATTGATGTTCTGTGGTAGGAGTACAGGCTGAACAGTCCATGGTTATTAAATTACATTCTCCAAAGAATACTTGGAGTGAAATCCAGGATTCTGTTTGAATTAAAAATGTTTGAATTAAATATACATACACAAGATGAATAACTTTAAAAAAAAAAAGTCGCTCTGAAATTTTTAAAAGAAAAACATTTAGTTTCCAGAACTTACGTAATTTATCATCCTTAAATCACTGAATTATCCCTCTGGGCATGGGATTAGAAAGAAGAAAGATGTTAACTATTTCTTATTTTCAATTAAGAAAAAAAAAGAGGTTGGATATGAGGTGCCGTATTGGTTGGATAAGAGATATCACACATGTGGAAAAGGTAATTTGTTAAAGGTTATTTTGATTTGGTTCTGAAAATTACCAGTTCTAGCCTGTCAAAGGTCTCCTGACTTTTCTGTGTATGGTTCAGAGATTCTCATCTGCTTAAAACAATTGGGTTTTCCCAGTGTTGTAATTCACATCTATTATCAAGAAAAGGTCTGCTTTTTAAAATCTCTTGCTATGAGGCTTAAGATGCAGTCATGTTTGCAGGTGAGAAAGAGAGAGGCTAGCAGAGTTTACCACAGTTGTCCATATGCATGTTATTTTACATTTATATTGAAATTCTAACTTTAGAATATGAAAGTAAGATTTTTCAGTGATGACAATTCAGGTAGGCTTCTTAAGCATATTTGTTTCATCGTAGCTATAGCATGTGACTGAAATCTACAAGTAGATTTCAGATAAATTCATAATCTCAGAAGTGATGGTCTAAAGATTATATTACTTTAATATTAAAGAAATTATCATATTTGAAGCACTATTGAGACCTTAGTGGGAACAGTTTCCTTGAATTTATCAATAAATTTATCAATGCAAGTTCTGTCTTGAAAGACAGAAATTCTTTACTTTGGTTTCCACCTCAACCTAAACTTTTTCTCTCATATTTTAAAAAAAATCTATTTCTATGAAGCCATTATAGACTTTGCCATTATATGTATGTGCAAAGGGATTTAATGAATTTTAGCTGGGATTTGTTCCAAAACTTTGACTATTTCCTCTGTTTTTCACAAAAAGACTCCTGTTAGTTTGCAGTGAATACTTTCCTCTTTTCCAAGTCTTAGATGAGTAGACAGTAAAGTTACTGTAGATTTCTTCCCACTACTGTAACTACCAGAATTTTCCCATGAGCAAAAATTCCTGTCTGAAAGCTTAGAACACTTGAACAGAACTACCAGTGTCTTACTGTTCTTTACCCCTGGCCTTCTTGCCTATGTTTGCTTTATGTTGAATGAAAAATTATTTCTTTTTTAGGATTATTGGCTCAACCCTCTCTTTTGGGAAGGAGAGGTTAATAAGCAGTTCCTTAAGTCAGGTAGATATCAGCACTTAGACACCTAAGATGGTGTACTAATCCTTCTTGCAAGCTGCTTCTTGCTGCAATTCAAATGTAAGATATTCTAGGTGCCTTATTGTTAATTTGCTGTTTAATTTATGAAAGTATAAACTAGAACAGTCTAATTATAAAATCTAAGCTACAAATATATTATTCTGTTCCATGCTTCTAATACAAAATTATAATCTTATATAATATATAATCATATAGTATATAATAGTGTAATATGTAGCATATAATAATATATAATATAATATATAAAGTTAGACATTTCAAATAATTTGCAGGTGCCCCTGAGATGAAAGTTTGATCTTAACTTTCTTCTGACTGATTTTTTCTTTTAACAGCTTAGATGTAAGAATGTGACTTTTTCTCCTCTCTTGTCATTATATTAGGGAATTATTTACATTTCAACAGATTAAACTTGGTGTCCTCGAACCTAGTAATTTTTTTATAACTGAAGATTAGCAATAAATAGGAAACAGATTCTTTCAGTGATCCAAAATATGTTTCTGATTGTTTGGAACAGCAAGTTATTTTAGAATAAAATAAAGATTATTCCTTCAAAAGTTTATCCATATTAAAATCACCCTGTCAAAACTAGGTGTACATGATATATGAGCAGAATTAAGGATGAAGAATTAGAGACTATTTGGAAAAAAGATAGTTAGAAATGAATGTTATAAACCTATTTATTTTCTCTTCTTCTACTTCCATTAACTTTCTAGATGAGGAAGGTTACTTGAGACAGGATGATATAAGGTAGATAAGAATTATGTGTTTCTTATTATCTAAGTTTTTCACCACAGTGTATTCAGAACTTGATTTTCAGAATTTCTGGGCACAATACCACTAGCCAGAAAAGCAGGTTCTGTGTGCATGTTGTTCTCCTGTCAGTGTGTGAAAGAATCAACACAGTGGCAGATGATGGGATACTTTTAACTTTCAGTTCTGTCTGAACCATACTGTTTTTTACAAGCTTATAGAGTGCTTTTTCCATGTTTCAATCCACCCTTTACATTCATGGTGACTTCATTCCTCTAAGAGTGAGCATTCTAGAAAAGACTGTGAGGAAATGAATGTATTTGCAATCACTGAAGCAATTGGTATGTGTTAAGACAAGGTATCTTGCACTAAATAACACAATAAAAAACAAGTGTGTATTTCTTCTCTTTTCCTTTCTCCTTTCTCTCAAAAAAAGGTAAGACAAGTATCTTCTAACAGGCAACCTACAGATTGTTTTTAAGTACTGTATCAGTCATTGGCTGTATCAGTCATTTCCCCACTGATTATAAAGGAGGCTTAGACATGGAGGTCCTGAAGATATTTCTCCGTAGACACTTGAATTAAAAGTTCTTAAACTCACATGGAATTTTACCTTTAATCCCTGCTTCTTATCTATGTATATTTGCACACCCATATCTTTCAAGTAGTGTTATTAATTAGAAGTATTTTCTTTCAATAAAATATGACAAGTATTTTCTTTCAAAAAATAGTCACATAAAAACTGTCTTCTACTACCTGTCTACATGTGTTTAATTTGCTTCTTAAATTTGTAATTTTTATTTGTATATGTGGATGCTGTAGCTGAAAAAAGGACAACAAAATTTTTGAGTAAGACACATGGACACAAAGAACCTGGTTTTAAATTGGTGGGGAAAGGCCTTAGAACATTTTGTAATATATCTATTACAGAAGAAATGACAGAAAAGAGTTGTTTTTCATTTTAGGCTCAAAAGACCTGTTATTGATAACATCTTCACATCTCTACTTTAATATTTTCCATGTTTACATAAATTTTTTACATATTGCTCATGTTAAGAAAAATTGCTGAAATTCTTGTTAGAAAGTATTATCCATTGAATGACTGTTTCATTCGTATAGGCAAAATTAATTGCCAATAGATTGAAAAGCTTCCAAGAAATTAAAAGTGTACCTCCCACCTTCCAAAGGATACAAAGCAACAGGTATCAAAAATGCTTGGGAATTACTTTTACTGTACAATTAAGTAGAAATATATCCATTTATTTGAAAAACCCCCATGGCTTACTTATTCTCTTTAAGATGATCTCTGTTAGAATGTAAAATACTCAGTTCCCGAGACCTGAAAATATTTCAGTCCTTCTTTCAAAAAATTTACAGATCCAAGAGAGAGGTCTGGAGCTAATTTTGTCCCAGTGCACACAGCCCATGCTTATTTGTCATCATAGGCTCTTTGAAAGTTCATGGAAGTTTCTGATACCTCACTATAGCCACATTATCCAGACACTTTTCTTTCTATAGATTTTTCTATCATTCTAATTAGGTAGAGATTTTTGTAATTGGCCAATTTTCCAGTACGTTTTTCCCTGCAACTGTAGGTTTCAATAGCACATAAATGATTCCAAGACAGAATGAAAATGCTAAGAACTCTTATTTTGGATTGCATTGATTTAATTAAATAGATTATGTTATGGATGTTTAGGATGCAACGACTGCAGAATGAGTATTCGTTGGCATTTATATGCATTTACATGCATTTAGAAATCCAAGAACATAAACTTAAGTACCATTACTTTTAATTACTCTTTGGTAGTTCAAACATATGAACAGTTGATATGTGTTAAACATATCAGCTATGTTTATGAGCTTAAATAACTTCAGATTTAGGTAACACTAAAACAGTTATTGATGTTACCAATGTTTTCATATTACCTTTAGTTTATAATATTAAAACATCTGTTAATATTTTTGTGTATGTACTGAAAGAGTATTTATATATGCATTTATCCTTCTTTTTTGAAGTCATGCAAAAATATTTTATCACATCACTTTCAGAAGTTGAAGATAGATTATACGGTATTTGTGTACTCTTCCATGGAACTATATTATTATAAACTTATTCATGTGAGCTAAGACCAGTGATAGTGTTGACATACACCTACAGGATATAATTGTTATATTTTGAGGCCCTGAATATCTTTAGATTATGCATCTAAAGTTTTGAAAGTAACCCCAATGGCATTTCTTTTGTAATGTCTTTCCAGTTTTGTCTGGAGGCTTTTTATTTAGGATCTTACTGCAAATCAACAGAGTTCACAGAAGTCACAACACAGGTTCATGCTCTTGAATTTACAAGAAGAAATTCCTTTATTTGGTGGTTACAGTTTTCTGGAATCATATCTGAGGCCAAGGTTCCATGATCATTAGAAATGAATCTGTGCAGCATCAGAATGCCCAGCAGTGCAAATCTGATCTGAATCTGGCACAAACACATGATTGAATTTCTGTGAAATTAACTATAGCATACAGAAGGAAACTTATAAGCATTTTGCGCTTTTATGGCAATTTTATATATGGTTTGGCATAAAGTCAGAATGCAATTGACAAACAATAATTAATTCAACATAGCCATAAATAAAGCTAATATGTCAAAAAGCTATTGAACAAATTTGCACCACAGGACCACAGTATTAAGGGCTGTGATGTTACATTTATTTTACTGTCAGTTCAGTTACTTCCTCTGCTTTCTCTCTCTTCTTTCTCTGTTATCTTCCATCTCCATGAGTAAAGTTTTAATTGCCATAGTATATTTAGTGCCAAAGCATGAAAAAGGTTTACTAAGCCAGAAAGAAGGAAAAAAAAAAAAAAGAACAGGAAGGAATAAAGCCCTGCAACCTAATTTCTTGGCTGCTGATAGAGGACCTATATTCTGATCCCTAATAACACTGTGCTTATATGTTCTACTAAGTCAGTCATTATGTAACATACATCAGCATACCTTTGTGCAGGAACTAAAATTTGGATGAGTACTGTACCTCACAATTCAGAGTATCTTTGTTGCTTTTATCCATTCATAAATGTCTTAGTGGTGAACTCAATATTAGAGTTTCAAAGTAGGGACCAAGTATCTAAAGGTTGGTAATGCATGCCTTTGGGTGCTTACTTTTTCATGTGTCTGGCTTTAGGTGAATGATTGTTTGAAAATACCTTAGGACTTCTTCCAGAAATAGGGGTGAGAAATTATTTGGTTTATATTATTAACTTTTAATTTGGCCATTGTAGGTTTACATGCAGTGTAAATGTGTGTGTGTATATATATATATGTGTGTATAAATATATATATATATAGTAAGTGAACGGTATTCTTCTTTTCCAAATGGGTGAAGGGAACATTTGCAGATACCTCAGAACTTCATCAGCTTCTGTTAAAAGTGCACTGTGCAATATGGAATCTCTGAAAATTTGCCTAGGAGACGCAAAATGAACACTCGCTTCTTCATATTGATGACAGGCTGGGGAAGGTACAAACTTGAAGCTGAACTGGGAGATGTACTTCATGCATGCACATAGTATACTTCACCCACTAATGGGCACCAAATCCAGCCCAAAGCAAAAACACTTGAGTGCAGATAGTGTGGACATCATGTCCTCAGCTTCATTGTTACACTACCCAGATTTGCTTCTACTATACTGTGCTGCTTACTAATGTGGCTAGTACCACAGACCCCATCAAAATTAAACTGAGTTGAAAGAAGTTATAATTAATAGTCTACATATATTACAGAGGTGTCAGTAATCTTTACCCTGACAACTAGTATTTCTATATTCCTGATTATTTACATCAAATATGACAGAGCAAATCATGTTTGATAAATAATGTCAGGTGGTAGCCAGTCATCAATATATATTCTAGCTGGTTTGGTTTTAATTTAACTGGCTTTTATTCATTCATTGTTCTGATAATCCTATAATGAAACTCAAGAATAAGATAATTGGCAGCAATTTGCCAGTACAATAATCTTTCTCAGCAGTAAGAATATTGGTAGAATTTCTCTGACTGCTGGCTTGTTTCAGTGTTAGATAAACCCAAGCACTGTGATTATGTGGAGCTCATGGCCATATTTCATTGCTATGAAAGTTCACAGAGTCTACCTAAACACTGGAGTTTGGTTTCAAAATTTCTACAATGAGATTTCACAACAATATGGTTCTTTATGACAAATTACACCATACGTACAAGAGTACCAGGCAAAAAGGAAATGGAAAGTTCTAATTTTTGTGTGTGAGGGGAAAGGGAATAAATTGGGTAGGAAGAGCTGGAAAGGTAGCTTGCCAGTGAACACACAGGGCTAGATCCTGCTGTATTTGCACACGATGAGCAGCATCTACATGTACGTGAAATACCACGATTTTTAGTAGACCTCCTGAGAAACAGAGATAGTCTTGCTGGTGGAGAAGTGTAGTGAACATGTGGTTACAAATTATGTACTGTTACTCTTATATTTTCTTCCAGAATATACAAAATGACATTTTAAAAATTTGGCGTTGATAGGAGAAATAGGAACTTTACTCATAGTATTCCAGAATGCCCAAATAAGGAACACTATCATCTTAAAGAAGTCCTCAAGGATTAGATAATGGATATACTCGAGCACAGAGGATGTAAACTAAGCCCTGTGTACCCAAACAAAATAAAATAAAGAATAAACATGACAGTTTTTGGTGGCAAAGCACCATGATACTGTACCTGCTCAAAAACTGAGGTCAAGACGATGAAGAAGACCCAGAAGGACCAAACAAGGATTTCCATAGGGAAGTGACTATGTAAAGCAAACTAATGAATATGTGTTAGCAAGCAAGACTATCTAATGAATATGTAAATAATATGTGTAATAAAAACCCCTGTCCATCTGTCATTTGTCATGTTCGATTAGAGGAACTATCCTCTGCATGTCCAGCATGCTGAATAAAGAAGAATGCCCTTTTTAACATCTAAGAATTGGTGTAAAGAAGTTTGTTTCTGCTGCTTTTCAGTATCACATAAAAGTCAGCAATTAGTTTGTTGGATGTCGTTGCAGAGAATATTCTATTTTTGAGATACAAAAAACAAGAATACTCTTTATTTTGCCACACTGAATGTTTGTACAAAATTTCTTTTTCTAGGGATAATAGGTGCAAACAAACCTAAAAATTAAGAGAACTACTGGACTCTTACTGAATTATCAATACCCAGAAGAAATTAAAATCGAGGTGGTCTTTTGATAAAAATATCTCAATAATCTAAACAAACCAGCAAATTCTGAAGGGATAAGTGTCCTAAGGATATTTAAATTCAGGGTTTATATTTTTGTTTCCAGTTAGTTATTTTTATTTGCATGTTATTTTTAAATTTATTGTGTGTGAATTAGGAAATTGAATTCTGGTACCTAACATAGTGACTTGTTATATTCTCTACACTCATCTCATCTAACACTTTACCCCAAATAAATATTTGATTTGGGTTTAAAATAGACTGACTGAAAAATATTAACTCCTCTATTGATATAAATGCTCTCACAGAGTCTCAAAAATAAGATTTAAAAAAGCAATAGGCTTCTGTAAGGAACCTCATGTCCTTTGACACATGTAAAGGCTGAGAAATTCCTCTATGTACCACTGTGCACTCAGACACAGTGTTTTGCTATTTATGATTTTAGAGGTACTTTGTTGTTTACAGATACAGGAATACAGTTCAGTGAATATCTGTAGAGTGTGAGGCTCTTGAAGAAGTAGCCTTGGGATAGACAGGTAAAAAAGTCTTTCCACAGGCCAAAAAAAAAATAATTTGGAGAACATGTAGCAATCTAAAATGCAAAGGAAGTGAAAAACCTCTATGTTAGTGGATACTTGAAGGTATAAGTGACTTACAATAATGATGTGAAGTATTAATAAGGTAAAATAAAAACTGGAATAGCTTTAGTGCTACTCAGTCCTATTTCAAAGCAAGAAGAGAGAAAGTGCAGGCTTCTCTCAAACTTCTAAAGCTTGTGACATGATCTCTTTACCTCTTCACATCTATCATGTATGTTTACACCTTGTGCAAAACTGAATGCTAACTGGAATACATGAAATCGTAGCAAGTCAGAACAATAATTTCAACTCAGTCTTGACATCTTCTGTAGTGCAGATGCCTGTATAGCAGACTAGAAAGGCTTGTTTGTCTAAAAGTTCATTTAATTTCAGCCAAATTTGTCTGTTATAAAAGACCACCAACCTCTCTCCGACAACCTTTTCTTCTTTATGTGGTAGAAGGAACTGGAGAATTAGTCTCTAACTATATATCATATTTATGGAAATTTTTTTCATGAGACGCAAATAGTTTCTTTAATCCAGGAAGTTTCTTTAATCCAGAATCTTCTGTCAATAATATGCCACTGCCTGTGATAACCAAATGGTGCATCTACAAAGAATGGGAAAGTGTCTAAAAACAGGTGGCAAAGAAATAATGTTACACTGGCTCATGCTGTCAAATCAGCCTTAAAATATCATGTTATCTATCAAACTTACATTTTCAGGATTTTACATAAATGTCTCTGTATGTTTAATAAGGAAATTAAAATAACGAAATATAGCTATTTCTTGTGAAGTTCAGCTCATCTGAATGACCTAATCATCTTGACTCTCTGTAGTGTGTGAAGAGAAATAGTCCTCTTTAGAATTGCACAGTCCATCCAATCTATTTTTTTTTATATTAGTATATTGAGTATGGCTGAACTGGAGTTCATTTCCCCATAGCAACCCTCACAGTTTTGCATTGGTAGCTAGAAAGTTGTTGATAACACACCAGTGTTTTGGCTCCTGCTGAGCACAGCATCAGCACTGTAACATTCCTTCCTCAATCGAGGGCAAGATCCTGGGAGGGGACACAACTAGGACCCAAACTGACCAAAGGGATATTCCATACTATATGATGTCAACTCAGATGTAAAAGCTAAGGAAAAAAGGACGAAGAGGGGTATTCATTGTTTCCAATGGCTGCCTGCTAAGAAACCACCCTGTGTGATCATAGATACTCTTGACATAAAGGCTGCACTTCTGTTACTAAACTAAACTGTATCAAGGCATGAGTATGAACATGGAGATGTGATTTTTTAGACTGACAAGATTTTAGGGTAAATGCTAACATGCTTCTATGTTAACTTCTTCTATCTAGGACTTTCCCAAACAGTCATAATATAGTAGACAGATAGCTGAATTCCCAGGAAGTGGCTTGTAAACAGCTATACTCTTTCAAATAATTGAATTTAACAGTGCATGGCTATGGTCAGAGTACTCTTATTGGTCTTGGAGCTTGATATTTCTTAAGGTATTAGCACAGAGAGAGAAACAGTGTCTATGTGATGGAATGGCATTCTTTTTTTGGGTGCAATTCATTTTCCTTAAGTCTAGATACTTAAAATTCTGGGCCAGTATAGCCTACTATATAAAGAATCAATCTAGGCTCAGTTTAAAGTAAAGGTAGAAAATAAATGTCTCCAGAAGCTGATTGAACTGACTGATTTGAATATCTGTTAAAATAAGGGGTAGTTTATTTTCTAGAAAGTCATATTTCTTTACTGACTATGAAAGTAGCCTAGGTTAACTAGTTCGAATTTATCCTTCTAATTTTCAGAATCCTGAGTTATAACAGGTAAATAACAAACTTTGTGCCCAATAAGTGAACAAAGAAAACAAGGGTATTTTGTGTTTTCAGAGGACTTATTGACAGATATCTTCAGCATGTGTACAGGAAGGAAAGGTCCTCAGACTCCTTGCCATTTTTTCAGCTGTTGTTGATCTCAGTACCAGGAGGAAGGCAACAAGAAAAATGTGATACCGACTCTAGTTCGTGTATTTGTAAAATAATGAAAGGTTTTCTACAGTTATGTACTACTTAGTGAAGGACCTCACAGAATCATAGAATGGTTTGGATTGCAAGGGACCTTAAAGACTATCTAGTGCCAACGGCTCTAGGAAAGGAGCATCCACAACTTACCTGGGCAAGCTCAGGTATAGAATGAGCTGAAAACAGAAAACAGAAGGGAAGAACAGCAGCCTGATTCAGAAATCACTTAAAGAAGCTGTTCAGTCAAATAAGGATAGCAAAATGCAAAATATTTGTAGAGTCACAAGTACTTCCCTGGTAAGTCTACATGGCAGTCGAAAAGAAGAATCCACGATGAAGAAGAATCTGGAGTTGAGAAAGATGAATTTGGAACCTCTCTTTATGCTATTGCAAGAACTGGAACTCAAGGCAGAAGGAGAGATATAAAATGCATCTTTACATTTCAGCAATGCTATACAGAGAAAATGCAGAGAGGATTGGGTAAAATGTGGAAAGAGTTGTAGCTGCTGAGAGTAGATCTGTTCATTCCATGGAGCACAGAGGGAACTGTTTATCCCGTTCAGCATGTTAGTCGGCCAAAAAGGAGAATGCTAATTGAAAATCAGTTCTTCATTTCAGCAGAGATGAAACTGCAGCCATACTATCTTGACACTAGGGTGGATAAAATAGCCTTTCCATTTTCTTCCTGAGTTACCACTGTGGTGTCCTGCCTTCATTATGGAGATTAGATGAGGAAGTGAAGCTCCCACTTAGTGCCAAATACAGGATCGATACTTCCTTTCCACTGAATAAAATAGAATGAAAGCATAGAAGAGGTACAAATTAATAAATTTGTCACTAATCTTATTTTAGGATAGTATAGATAATATGCTTTCTTCAATAAGCTCATACAATAATCAAATATGAAATTAACAATTAGTTCCTGGTGTTTCAGTTTCTGAGTTTCCCAATTTATATATAATTTATCTTTGATCACTGGGGATACATCTAACGTAATTGAATCACAAGAATACAGTTTGAATCAGGATCAGATTCATTGGCATTATATCTTGTTTGATATTTTATATCTCCATGTCTTTTTTTCTTCTTTTCCCATTTCTGTTTGCAGGTTTTGACCTAGTGAAGTGTGAAGATCCTGGCATACCAAATTATGGCTACAAGATACGAGATGAAGGACATTTTATAGACACTGTCATTTTATACAGCTGTAATCCTGGCTATACAATGCATGGTAGTAGCATTATGACCTGCTTAAGTGGAGATCGAAGAGTTTGGGACAAACCTTTGCCTACTTGCATAGGTAATATGGATTGTGACAATGACTGGTAGGAGGTTTCAAGCAAAAAACCCAAATATTCTGTCTTTCTGTACTTCATCAGATGATAATGGTGCAAACGTTTTAAATTTCAAGTAAAGATTTATTGTGGACATGGAAATATAACTTCTCTGAAATAGATGGCTGGCTATTAATGACTATAAAACTACTGGTAAACACTTCTCTCTTTGGAGCAGCCTTTGATGAAATACTACTGCTTTGGTTCTGATGATGCTCTGGGTCATCGAGTCTGATACGCTATCACAGGCAATGGTATTATCTAAATACTTCATAAACTAAGAAAACCCCATCATACAGCAATTAAAATTGTTTTTGGTTTTTTTTTTTTACCTCATCAGTTTTCATCAGGAATTATTTCAGCATCTCATTCCTATGAAGCTACTTTCTAATTTCGTTCTCACATTAGTGGATTTTTTTATCTGCGTGCTCATGAGTCATTGTTGTCATTCTAGGATACCCCCATCTGTCAGAGCTTCGAGGTAGACCTTTTCTTTAAATATCACGTCTTCAAGTGTCTAAAACTATGTTTCATTACAACCAATATAAATGTTAAATAGAGAATTACTAGGTGAGATGCAGAAAATAACACTGGTATAGCTATTACTCATTGTACCTTTACTAGACAGTTTTCATCCTCCAATTTTTTTTCCAATCCAGCAATTACCAGTGGCTTCTTGAGTTCAATTTTTACTTGATTGTTTTCTCATTCTTAGTTTTCCCATGAGTCTTTCTTTCTATGTGTCTTGTAGTGGTTAGTTTTTGCCTCTACTGCCTGCTGCAGGCAGATCACCAACTCCTTTCAGCACTCACGGCACCAGCAGGATCTTTGCTTGCTGCTTCTCTCCCATTTTGGGTCGTACATTCTCCATTCCAGGATCTGCTTCCTGCTGAACAAGTTCACAGACCTGCAGTCTACAAAAGAGGAAGCTCCCTTCCTTTCAAACAATCAACTTAACCAGAGGCTAAGTGCCGGAAAAACATCAGTGAACAGCATTTCTGCTGTCATAATAGAGGTGTTATTTTTCCCACTTGATTCTAGAATTATATCTGTAAGTTTTTTCCTATATGTATATGAGAGGTCAAAACAACTCTATCCAGTTTTGATTTAAAGACTTTTCCAGGTTCTTTATACATTCATGTCCTCAAGCTCCTCAGTTTAATTGGCTAGCTTCCTTTTCCTCTAAGTTTGCCCTTTTGTAGAGAAAAGCCATAATTAGCCCTACCTTTGCCTATCTCCCCACTTAATTTAAATGAAGTTGTTACTCTAAGGTCATTTTCTGCAACATTTGCTTGTGCCTGTGTTCACTACCAAGTAAGTATTTGAAGCAACTCTCTAAAATACTTCAAGTCTATTAGATGAATAAATCCAACCATCTACCTATTTCCTTTTCTTTGCATGATGATTTGTCTTCTGATCTGTATGTGGGATGTTAAAATCTCAACCATACAATATTTAAAATAATAATAATAATAAAAATAAAAAATTCCCATACTCCAATCTAACCTGGAGAAAGCTAGGTAACCCAGGATGAAGCGAATCTAAAGAAAATTGCCATCTTTGCTCCAGTAGAACATCTTTCATAATCCTTCTCAAAGATATTTTTGCCCAATACGTATGTTTTTCATGCTGACTTTATTTAGTTTGCTGCTTTCCTGTTATGTAATGCCCCTTCCAGTCAGGAATGTCTAGCTGTATTTCCAGTTTTCTTGGTAACAGCATACTTTTAAGCTTCTATATTTCCCTCATGATTGCCACTCTGTCTTTTTCCCTTTCTTTTTTTTTCCTTTATACTTTGATTTGTGCCTGGTGTGACTAGATTTGATTTCTGTATTTTATTTCTAAGCTTTTTGAATCACTTGTACCACAATTTCTTGAGTATCTTATTACATCTCTAAGTGACATTATGTTCCACTATCAAGTTTCTTTTAATATCCTGAGACAGATTTTGGTCTTACTTTCCATCTTTTTAACCAAAAATTATCTTTCTATGTACTTTTATCTCACTACACACATTTTTAATTGCTGTCCTTGATCCTCTTTAAAATCAAATTTTACCATTGCATCAGTTTTATATGACACGTCTTCTTGTTTCTTAGTTTAGAAGTCTTCTGAAACATTAATTAGTTCCCCAAGAAGTCAAATGTTCACTATCCTCTCTTAAAATCTTCTAAGTGACTCTTTCTCAATAGTCTTTTGCAAACAGTCTGTTATCATCATTAAATTATAGGGGTTTTTTACTGTTCTGTGTGCAGGAAAACTTGTCACGAATATCCCTGGAAACTCCGTTAAGCATCTGCAGATTATTTCATGCTTTTTTTCCCTCACTTCAGAGTATTTATAAAATCTGTTCTTCCATTAGTTTTATCTTATCACAGTTTGATCTTTTCCTACTCTGATTTGAATGACTCATTTTTCTTCCTTTTTCTGAAGTTGTCATGAGCTTCCAAACATCAGTTTCTTTCTTAGGCATATTTTCATAACATCCTCCTCTTTGTGGAGATTTTTTTTTTCTTTTTGTCTTGTGTTTTAGATCAGCATTTGATATTTGCTGTTCTTTTCAGTTACATATTCTTCATTGTCTTTACTACCATTTCAGTCTCACTAAAAAATCAAGCCTATTCATAGACATATTCTACATATTTTACACAGTCATTTTAGTGATACACTGCTGTATTGGTCTTAACACTCATTTTAATTTTTTTCCTATGTTCTAAACCTTAAAGAAGAAAACCAGTGAATTCTGGTAATTCCTTCTCTAGAAGATTATAGGACTTGTTTGAATATTAGTCACTTCTATTAGTTATAATATAGTTGTTTATATAGTATATTCTTGGAGGTGGTGATTTTACGGTGTGCTTATTCTGCATATTTTAGGAATACGACATGTATAAGTAGGAATTAAAGTAAATCACTTAACTGAAGAGTCACTGATCCTTTTTGGTTCATTGGCATGTGGCTGTTACATGGTTTCTTTTCATCAGAGGTGTCTTTATACTGGCCAGACAACAGCATGATGCTCTAAGCAAGCAACATAAGAATAATTTGCTTCAGGATGCTTAGCACTGCTATTCATCTCTCCAAAAAGATAGCATTGATAAAATTCTTTTAAAACAGACATGGCATACTATCAAGTCATAGCTTTCTAATTTATTCTTTCACTTTGCAAACATATGGCATTTAAATTTTTAAATACTAAAGGAGATTGCTAGGCAATACCTAACTGCTTTATGATCTAATTAAACTTGAAGTTATACGGAAGTAACTTGAAAAACATTAAACTATAAACATTTTGACATTAGAACAACAGAGAAAGCTATTTTAATTACAAAATTCCATGTTGTAAAGTTGAATTCAAACATTCAGTGTTACTTAAAAAAGGCAAACATTAGATGAGGTATTTCTGAAACATTTTTGCTATCTTGCTGATGTGAAAATTGTACTTTTGTAGTCTCAATTCATATTGAACTACTCTGGTAAGTTTAGTAACATAATCACAGAAGTATGCTTTATTCCTTTATAACAAGGTAGGAATGAGATCATTATATGTGCATTTTTAACTTATATACATGTCCTAGTTTGCGTCTGTGTGTACTTCTTCAGAGTACACAAGTCATTCTGTTAACTTTTTAGAAAACACAGAGTAGTGGAATGGGCAGAAAATGGAAGTGCAAATTAATATGGTCTTGTTACAAATAAATGTAATCCTTATTTTGTAGCTGAGTGTGGTGGTCGAATTCATGCTGCTACATCAGGACGCATTTTGTCCCCTGGTTACCCAGCGCCATATGACAACAATCTTCATTGCACTTGGATTATTGAAGCAGATCCAGGAAAGACAATAAGGTACATGTTTAATTTCAGTATTTATTGTTGACTTCAGTATTTTATAAATTTTAATCTATGCCTTACATTCTCACATTTTTATACACAAGCTGCTGATTTTCACTGGGGAGGGAGGCATCATGTTGGTTTACCACGGTTGCTTACCTATTCAGGTGTAAAGTCCCAGGATATAGGACATGACAATCAACCTAGGAATTTGCCCAAATTCTTACTCAAGATGTGTTTTGAGTATCACGTAGCCCAAAAGTTGTCTTCTTTTACACCAGAACAACATGAGATTCCACGAACACCAGAATAAGTTACAGTGTTAGTCAGTAGTATTAAACAGCTCACATAGGGGTGAACAAGAACCTCCAGAACCTGCATAATAAGAAAATCCACATTGATTGCAGGTAGGAAAATGGAGGTGCATTCCCTCATCCTCTCCACAAGATAGCTCCCCCAGCACAGCAAGACCATCAATGCCAGAGCAAAGCACAGAGCTGTCATTTGAATTAACATATTGCCAAACTCACCAAAATAAAGAGATAAGCAGTGAAGCCAACAAACTCCATGACCTGCACAGGAACTTGACATTCAATTACTACCACAGCTATAGCACTCTTAATACAAAACTGATATTATCTCAGTCCTCACACTGGGCTCTGAAAAGGTCTGCAGTGAGTTGACACTGACTGGATACCAGCTGCCCACCAAGCCACTCTATCACTGCCCTTCTCAGCAGGATGGGATAGGGAGAAAATAACATGAAAAAACCCCTTGTGAATCAAAATAAAGTCAGTTTAATAAAGCAAAAACAAATGCTGTGCTTGCATGGGAGTAAAGGAAAACAAAGTATTTATTTTCTACTTCCTGTCAGTAGGTGATGGCCAACCACTTCTCAGGAAGTAGGGTGTCGGTATGTGTTGCTCTGGAAGACAAACATTATAATCAAAGAGTCACAGAATATTCTGATTTGGAAAGGACCCACATGCAGAGCAATATAAGTAAATGGCAAGCTATTCACTGGGAGGTTTTTTTCCTTTTTTCTTTTTTTTTGTAATGCTGTTTCACTAAGCCAAATATTGAATTCACTGTATCACAGGTCATTTCAAAGCATCCTTTTCATTTAAATCACAATTTTCAAATTAATGATTTCCAGTTAATGACAAATGAGATGAAGAAATGTCAACACACAACTATTTGAAACAAATGAAAAAAGAAGTTTTGATATTTACCTATTAGATTTCTTCAGTGTTAAAAATGTAAGCAGTCAGGACTTGAATTCAATGCAAATATTTTGACTAATTACATAACATTCCTAAACACTTTTATAAATATAATTCTTCATCTGGAGATAATAGAGATTATTCTAATACAATTTTATGTTATATGATTTTTAGCAAAGACAAAATATATGAGCATTTTCTCTCTTTGTATAGGAAAGAAAATGCCATGCTAACAAAGCTTCTTGTGCTATGTGTTCTACTGTAGCTACTGGGGTTTTTTTAATTGCATATAATTCAAGCAAATGAACGTTCTCATTTAAATAAAAATAGTGAAATCATAGTTCTTATACCTTTAAATATTTATCCTAAAAATAAGTTAATTTATGGACTTAAAAATTAAGTCTTAAGGACTTATGCCCTAGTGGCGTTTTCTGTAATTCAGATATTTTTTGAACAGAATTGTATCTCTTACAAAATCAGCTCATTCAACAGAAGAATTGGATAACTCTGCAGGACCACGAGCTCTTCTTCAGTCCTACACAGCGTCTTGAAACTACAGTTTGGGAATGATTGCTTGCAGTTTTGTGTAATTGTGTTTAATAAATAATGTACAGTGCTCTTACTTTCTCTTTGCAGTCTGCATTTTATTGTTTTTGATACTGAGGTCGCTCATGACATCTTGAAGGTGTGGGATGGGCCTGTTGAGAGTAGCATACTTCTGAAAGAATGGAGTGGCTCAGCTCTTCCAGAGGATATTCACAGCACTTTCAATTCATTAACATTACAATTTGACAGTGATTTCTTCATCAGCAAATCAGGCTTCTCGATTCAGTTTTCAAGTACGTAAATATTTTTTTTCATCTCAAATACAATAAGTACATAAATTATTTATATATGTTATTCCTATATATATTAACTATTTCTCATCTTCCAGCTTCCTCAGTCTTTAGAAGAAAAGAGATTATATTATTTTAATTATTTTATATATTTTTGCAAATAACTACAACTAGGGAGAATTTTTGGATTTGCTTTGAATGTTTATGTTTTCTTATTCCTTGTTTTGCCAGTAACCACATGCCTAGCATTATCTAATTAGCATTATTTAATAAGTCAATACATGTCTGTGCATACAGAATTTTCTTCTGTGCAAATAGTTTTAAATGTTCCTACCAGTGCTACTTAATAATATATTATTACATATTTATTCCTTAAATTAGTTGGATTCTTTTTCTCAAAACATTGTTTGCGTGGATGCATTGGATGCATCATTTTTATTACCTTAAACTCTTTGTCTAAATGATTAAACAAAGCATAAAATACACCTTACCATTGATGCCTTAAGATCCTTTTAGTTTTTTTATTTTTCTAATTTTTATAAGCTTTATAAGTAGTTATATAGTAGAAGTAGATATTAGAAGTAGCTGTATTATATCTCACCCTTTAGCACAGTAGTTTACACATTCCTCAACCCATATTACCCCATTCCATGCTCCCCATATCAATATCCTCTGAATTCCATTAGAAAATGTTTAGTCTCTTGTCAAAGTAGGCCTATTTTGTTTAGAGAACACTTGTACCTTGGCCTAAACCACAAAAGTACAGTCAAGAACTGTGCTGTGTGCACTCTGTACCCTGAAGAAGATGAAGATGATGAAGAGGTGGTCTCAAAAAGCCCCTAGCCCCAATTCCCAGGGGGCGGGATGAGGGAGGATCAGGGCAAAAGCCACGAGGTGGAAACATCTGGGATTGGACAGACAGTATTATAAACTGTAACAACTGTACACGGGGGGGATGCAAGCGTCATGTACTCTTTATGCCTAGGCACAAATTAAAATCCTTTCCTTATCTCACCTCCAAAACTAATTTACCTTGGAGTTTTTTTCTCCCTGAATTTTCTTTAGATATCATATTGAAATACACTTAAATATTACTATTAAACTAATCAAATTTATCTTCAGGTAGAAAGGGAAAGCTCCTCTATACAGAGAGAAGCTATGATAAATATTGCACAAGTGATCAATATTGTAAAACTGAGTAAGTGAAGTTTTTCTATGGTATTCTGACTGAAATGTTAAAGACTGAGGGTAGGACTGCAGGGAGACAATATCATTGTCTTTAACTCAGTTGTTGCATCCTTATATGTCTATGTATAATGTATGTGAGTGTATTTCTGCTCAGGACATAGGAAAATTATGAATTAATAAAATTGTTGAGAGTAGAAGAATTATTCTCCATAGACACATAGTCATTCAGAAGTAAAGGGTTCTAATAAGTGGTCAGTCATTATTATTTGCATGAAAATATAAACTTTGGGGTTTTCCTAGCCTCTGAATAATGCATTTTACATTTATCTGTTTAATTCATTTTGCATGATTTTTCTGAATGCTGTACCCACTCCCACAACAACAGACTCTTTCACTAGCCCTAAAATCCTAGTTAAAAATATGGAAAATGAATTAAAGATGAAGAGCAGACTAAATGTTTCCAAAATTTCTGAAAAATGTGCAGTATAATATGCTGCTTTTCATGGTTTTTTTTTTGAAAAAAGAGATAAATTTTACATTTGTGGAAATAAAGGGATTTTTTTTCCTCTATTAGGATTAGCGAACACACTTAAGGTTGAATTGTATGAAAATAATTATAAGTTTATGCACAGGTTTTGGTAGGATAGAAATATTTAAGCAGTTATATTTGTCAACATGTTCCTTAACCTTCAGTGATACTAATAGTAAGTAGAAGACAATTTAATACTTTGAGAGTGAAGAACCAATTTTGCCATCTTGATGTAATACCACTGAGTTATTAAGCTGGGAATTGCAGAATATGTCTTACTGGAATTAGTTGGAATTAGTGATGAAGAGCTGAATACTTCAACTCAGGTAAAGGGAAAATAAAATTTTGTTCACTCTACTTGACAAGTGGAATGTGTTATTAATTTTTTAATTGTAAGGAGTAAAAAATAAGATTTAAGGAATATATGGAAGTAAATGTTTAATTATTTCATCAAAAAATCAGAGCTTAGTTTATTTAGTCTCCTCGAGGCAATGAGCAGACCACTGTGGCCTTGATCTGTAAAGGATTTAAAGTAATTAATCTATGGTTAAGTGAGGATCTTTGCATGCTTTAGTATTTATCATGTTTTCAAACTGTAGGGCAGTTTAGAGCAAAGTCGCACAGAATATTGACATTTCAGTACTTCAGTAGTTTGTAACTCAACACATAAGAGATTCCTAAGTTTCTTAAAATTTTTCTCCTGGCAATGGCAGACGGCGTAGACATTTTATTACAAGTTTTAGGAAGGTAACTGATGAAGTTCTGGTTCTTTGTGTCACTTGAAGAATTTTCAAGTGTTGTATCTATTAATGACTATATTTTCTTTATTTGTTAAAGACAATTGAAGAAGTAAACTTCAGGTGCAGTATTGCACAGGATTGGAAAACTTGCAATAATGCAGCTTCTGTATTGGATTATGCAGTTGGAACAAATGTGTACATCCTTTTGGGATGATGCAAAGGATATACACTTGAGAGCATCAGGTCAAATGAACAACTTAAACACAAAACATTAAAGTGCTAATCTTCAGCTAGAGAATTTGTTTCATTGTGCTGACTACTCTATATTTTGCACTCTAAAATGTCTTTACTGCAACTACCTAAAAAAAAGTGAAAGGATAGTGTGAAGTAGATCAGAAAATATCACCTATAAACTACTTATTGTTGATTGTAAATGTAATTAGAGATATTTTAATGCAAAAAAATATAATTGGCTGTTTCAAAATGTTTGAACATGGTTTAAAGTGCCCTGTCTTGCCCACTCAGCTCAACATGTAGTGTACAAGGACATGAACTGACAAGAGTGATTATGTTAATTGTAATCAGTCTAATGCTTTTCATTAAAACTTAATTATCATTTAGTCGTGCATAAAAGGACAAAAAAATGGAGGTCACTGTAAAAAACTGACCTTTACTCTGGGAGTTAAATACATTTAAGCTATGTGTTACAAGCCAGGGATGTCAACCAACTCTTTCTGGTGTTGATACAAACAGGAAAAACAAGAAGGGTATGGGCAGATTTGATATTTGACTTCTTTATTGCAAGAAACAAAGTTACTGGAAGCAAAAAATTGCTGCATAAGTTAACCATAAAAAAAATGTTTTCTAACCTAGCTTAATTCTGTCCTATGTATCTAAGGTAAATGGGATAAATGTCCATCTGAGGTTACATTTTTCTTTTTATCAGCTACAGGTCTAAATATACTCACATACGCTAATTTTCAAACTTCTGGAAATTTAAGGGTAGGTTTTTAACAGGTGTCTTCCTTTGAGATACCGTAAGATATCCTGGCTAGTCTCCATCTACCACTGCAGAAGGTCACACAGCCATAAGTCTTTGCTCCCGTCTTCCAGTCTTGTGTTGATATCTTGGATATTATAAGGCATCTTGAACAAGACTAGTGTTGAAGCA
Organism: Manacus candei; assembly: GCF_025592945.1. Lineage (NCBI taxonomy): Eukaryota > Metazoa > Chordata > Aves > Passeriformes > Pipridae > Manacus > Manacus candei. The sequence goes on along the minus strand of NW_026138059.1, from coordinate 11,862,995 downwards.
GATCAATCTCACCCTGAGTGTTTAATCATCCTCTGCTCTAGACTTCTGAAAACCCATCCATACTAGTGGATGCTCCATTGTTTTTATTGACTCAAAGTTTATTTTATTTAGAGTTTTTTATCTCTAACCATATAAGTTTTTTACTTGATATTTAGCAAAAAAAATAGAAGTGACAGATGATAGGAACAGCACTAGCGGTTTCTAGTCATATCGTCATTCTTACAGGCTCTGATAGCCTTAGTTAAACAATACCTAATATTAGTTCTACACTTACAGTCTAACCTTTTTTCTTCAGCTAAATGATGCATTTATAGTCCCTCAGTTGGTTTTATAGATTTTAGTCCTTAAGACCAATAATACGTCAAAAGATTATTAACATTCTTAAAATGAAACAAAGACAACAACCATTTTTGCAGATGCCTTGCTTTTCTAGAGTCAAAACCAACTGTGATAATTTTCTATACCTACCTCTCTTAGCTATGGTATCCAGTAAGAATGCACTATTAACAATGTATCTAGCAATCTATCTCTTCTTTCATATGAAGAAAAATGTTAACTTCTTTAGCTAATATAGAACAACCAGCAAATCATTAACAAAGTAGCAAAAAGTTTTTTCTCAATTTATTTTAATATTTCTATTTTACTAGAAGAACTTGAGACATTCATTTCACTAAAAGAGAATATACAAAACAAAGGCATTTGTATAGTTGTTTTAGTCTGATTTTTGTTTTTCTGTTGTTTTTCTTCTCTGAGTATTTTTAAATGTTGCTCTTGAAGTCAATGTAGATATAAGCAACAACAACTAAAGATGCCTGACTAAATTTTTAACTTAACAATTATGATAGTAAAAAACAAACAACTTACACCAACCAGTTAATTAGAATAATTATTTGGAAATTATTCTGTCGGATGTTGACATATTTGTTGACAATTTACTTCCTCTGGCAAAAGTTTAACCACTAGCGGTTGTTAGTAGCTAATGACACTGGTCTTAATCTGACAAATCTGTTTAAGCAATGATGACTGCTTTTGTTTGGTTCTGTAATTCCATTTGATCATTTATTTGTCTAGAGCAACTCTCACAGTAACTGTGTCACCTATCTTAAACTGTTTCTTGAAAATTCTTTTTTTAGTTCTAAGATATCTTTTAATCACTTACCTAATGACCTGAGCATTTAAATAGTATAAGTATTTCCGTGACAGAATCTTCATTACTGGAATTCATTGTGCAGTTGTTCCAGATTGGTTCACAATTAAATTATTGGGAAAAGGGGATTAGCACAAAAGTATACTTTAAAAGAAATTTACACATGCATAATCAAATATCTGCCTTACTAACTAAATAAATTTTGAGTTCAATGAAAATGAAGTCCAGGAAGACATCCCTTGTTAAAATTAAAATAAAAGGACACAAGATGCAGGAATTCAAGATTCCCTTTTAAAGTCTGTAACTTAATAATTTCACAGTTCAGTTTCTCTCTTGCTGTCTGTGATGTTATAAATGTTGCATTGCATGCTTACAATAACACAGTAATGAAACTCTGTCAATGCATTCCTATCCATCATCTAATCTATGGCCCGGGGAAGACATCCTCAGCCTCATAGAGGGTAATAGGTTTTCATTTGGTTGCTGTGGAACTAAGCAAAAATGAATCTTGCAGATTACTTTGATGGTTAGCTCTAAACTTGTGAGCTTCTGTACTTCAGACTTTATGAAAGGGGCTGCACTGGCATTTGGATTTCCTTTTTCTTTACATTCTTGGACAATACAGGACATTTAAATAGGTGATTGATGTTAATTTGGACAGTTCTTAGTCTGTACATTTGGACATGTTATGTGAGTTCCTTTCTAGAGAACAAATGTTACTCTTTCACATTTGGAAATGTTTGTTAGTCTGAAATCACTGTAAATCCTATGTACAATGTCTCAACTTTGATAAACAAAAATCTTTCTCAAACCTCTTATTATTATGCAAGCATAATGCATTAAACAGGAAAAACTTGTGCAAATTTACAAGCCTAGCTCCTAAAAAGTCTGTAGTATTTCTTTAACCATGTGTACTAGAAAAAAATAGCGTCTGCTACACAACACTACAGCAAATGTATCACATGATTGTTACAAGAGACATAGTGAAAATGATATGGATGAAGATGATGTTTTTCTTCCCTGGAGGTACAATAGAATACAGGCTAACAAAATTACTTAGAACAATAGTAAAAAGATAAAGTAGACAAAACTCTAACATATTGCTCACAAATCTACAGACACACAAAATATACAGTGTCATAGTCTCAAAAACAGTCTCCTATTTATTTTCCATGAAGTTTTAAATCAACTTTGAAAGTATAATTTGGCGACCAAATCCAAAATAAGATCTAAAATGGGATTGTGAAAGATTAATTAATTAGAAACGGGGAGTCTTGACACAGTGGTTGTCTACATATGGAGGTCTGAAATCTCCTTAGCAATCTGTGGTTTTCCCAGCTGTCTGTTCTTCTGGCACCTACCTCTAGTTCCATGTTTTATATACACAGAAGTTTGTTCCTCTCTGAGTAGATGAGACAGTAAGAGAGAGGAAATCTGTGCAGAGAATTACTCTATAACTCACTGAATATCATGTAGCTTAAGGCTTAGAGAACATATGCAAGAGCTGAGAAGCAACAATTTAGTTCTTTTCCACCTTAATGGCATTCAAATCTCCTCCCCTTTCTATGCCATTTTAGGCACTTATTTTTTCTCAGTCATTTCTTAAGAGTCTAACTTTGTAATTTGGTTTGATTTAGCATCCTTAGGTCTAAAATGTAGTTACTGCTTTCCTTGGTTTACAGTGTATATATTTTACTTATCAACTGTTATAAAAGAAGAGTGGTGGCATAAAAGTAGTGATTTTTAATTTCTGGATTTCTTATCAATGCATTTAACCTCTATACCTGTTAGATATTTGCACAATACCAAATGAAGCAATATCAGACTTGTAATTTTCGTGCAGTTACAAAACGTCTTGGGATTCTTGAGAAGTAAAACAACTTGGAAAGGAGGCAAGTTGAGAAGCTGACAGTCTGTCTAAATGTTCACTTTACTAAATGACACATCCATGCTTAAATGTCTGGTGTTCTGTTTAATTAGGATCAAGTGTATTTGGCATAACAAAGAAGTTATTAAAATAACTTCTAAGGCTCCAAGACCAAAAGTGTAAAGAGAATTTCAATGTTTATTAAATATCTGTGATAATTTTTAAAATTTAGAACTTTATACATAAGAAATGGAGATTAACAGTGAAATTAATATTAGAAGGCATCAGTGCTTTTTAATTAGTGCATATGTGACGCAGTCAAAATGAGCAAAATGTTGTTTGCTGAGATATTATATCGCATAACTTTTTAAGGAGAAAATGAATCTATTCCAAGATATGTTGAAAAAAAAGAGAATAATTAATGACAGAGATAGGCTTGGGTTCATTTACTTGAAAGAATTGCAACTGCTTAACAGATATGCACTGGAGCAATCCATTTTTTAGAGCAGTTGATATCTATCAAATAAAGAAAAACTTCCCTGAGGTGATGACCATGCTTTCATTCCCCTGTGGCCAAATACAATTTAGTAAACTGCACTACTTTGGGATGTCAGGTAAATTGTCAGAATGGTGCATGGGGAATGCTTATACAGTACTCATTACTAGTGACAGCTGTTGCTGTAATTCCTGGATTGATGCTTACAAATTCTGGTGGAAAAAAGTTCAACACAGTTAAAAAACCTGCCATATCTTTTACCTCATTTACATATAGGAATCATCCGAAACTACTAGATCTACTGTTTTGGAATGGAAACATGGCCAAAAGATTAAGAATAATACAGTGTTAAACAAAGTTTCTTTGTTTCTAGTGTGTTAATTATAATAATAACTGAAGAATTCTTATATAGAGATGTTTTACAGTTTTTATGATTTATCTAAAAGACCCCCTATTTGTTAAAACATGCATAAAACCATGGTTGTTTCTTATTTGACACTTTTTTTTTAGAAAGCAAAATCCATATCCTAATACAGAAGACTGATTGTAGGTGAGATATTTTGCCAAGATTCAGTTTAAGTGAACTATAAAAAAGTTGTTTCTTCCCCTGAAATGAAAAATTCAGGGCTATATAAACTACTATTTGATTCAACCAGATTGGTAAATATAGCATTTGCATGCTGCAGGATAATAGGAGCATAAAAAATATTTTTATTATGATACTTACCCTATTGCTCAAAAGGCATCAAATCTGTTTTCATAACCAGAATATTAAAGTGAGAAAATGCTCTTTTGATGCATTAACTGGACAAAATCAAGCCATATTTTATACTAAAAATACTGGCAGGCAGTCAAAATAATCACGATGTCTCTCAGTGGGCAGATTCTTGTAAAAATAAAGAAACAAAATGCCTTCCTGTATTCATCATCATCATGACTAGGCTTCGCAAACAAAGATTTGGGGAGGACTCTGCACACATTTGCTACAAGTGCGCTTTGGCTGAAAAGGTCAATATGAGATAGACAAGTCTGGTTGCAAAGGACTCCTTAGGTGGTATCAGCAAGACATGTCTTTTCTCCTCGAGAGTGATCCTGATTGCTTTCTCAAAAGCATCAGCAGGGTTATAGACGGTATGTCTTCAGACCTCCCGATTGGAGGCCAGAGTAGACCAGTTATGGTGATCAATATGGCCAAGGCTGAGATGTTGTTTCAGGGAGTCCTTGTATCTTCTCTTTGGGACTCCTCTCTTGCGGCAGCCGGTGGCAAGTTCACCATAAAGCAAGATCTTAGGGATGCGTGGTCCTTCATCCTTGAGACGTGTCCTGCCCAACGCAGCTGTGTTACTTCCTGAATTAACCAAAGAGTAAATAATGTTGTCTGTGGTTGGAATGCTAATGTGAAAATGTTGTGCATTTAATTATGGATGGTAAGTATCTACACCTTACAGCTTTTATTTCATCATTGTCTTACAGCTTCCATTGCATCAACTTGTAACGATCCTGGGACACCACAGAATGGCACTAGATATGGAGACAGCAGAGAACCTGGAGACACTACCACCTTTCAATGTGACCCTGGCTATCAACTTCAGGGACAGGCAAAAATTACATGTGTGCAACTGAATAACCGATTCTTCTGGCAACCTGATCCTCCTACATGCATAGGTAATAAGATAAGATGTTAGTATCTATTTAAGATTAATACAGATTGGATTTCTTGTTCAACTACTAGGCACATGGTCCTCATGCTGGAGTGATGATCTCTGCAGAGCTGTTATTTGGTACTTGTGGATAATGTCAACCTCATTCTCTAGATTAATGCTATCTTTAGCTGTGATTTTCTTACTCTATTTTATCCTTAAACTTCGCACAAGTTTGAAATTGACCAAGTTTAATAGAAATAAACAGAAGTTAGGATTTGGATTAAAAAATAAAATTCTTGTTGCAATGTTCTCATTAGAATGGTCTTCTATGTAATACTTCAGTTATATAAATTGCAATCCATTATTAATTCTGAAAAATTTCTGAGTTATCCTATAGATTAAATTGTCATCCTGTGCAATCCCTTGGATGTTGCATGTTCATTGGGAAAAGTAGATGCAGAGAAGAGGATACAAGTGACAGTGCTATTGAAAGAAATTAGATATATTTCCATAGCACTAGGAGAGAGTGGGAGATCTTGGTTCCATAGATCTAGATGGTATAAAAGTTTCTCTTTGGTTCTGGTCAGTAGACTCATAAATACAGGCTTGGAAGTCTTGCTGAAATGTATTTTAAGGTCAACAGTGTAGCTCTTCTAAGATTAATCAACATTTTTGGAACTTTATCTGCTAGGCATAGTAATTTGTTAAATTCTTGTTATTTTGTTGTGTACTGATTTATAATTAAATGAAGACTTATTTTAACAATCCTAAAAAACAAACACAAAAGCACTGGAATAAACATAATGTTTTTTCTTTCTGCCAGCGATTTGGAGAGGTACTTTCCAAAACAGCAAATCCTCAAGCAATTGCAGTCTCTCTGTTTCTCTAAAGATAAAATATTGTGAAGGATTCAGGACAATGCAGGATAGTTTCTCTGAGACCATATCATGTAGCATAATTGGAGTAGTATATAATCTGAATATTGTTTTCTGGATACCTTGTGTGCAATGTACAAATAGCAGTATGAAAATGCTTGCTAAGTCTACTGGGATCATTCAAAAATTAAAAATAATTAAATAAAAAAATAAAATAAAATATATCTGGTACCTATCTGATCTAGAAGATTCATATTTTTACTTTAAATACCAAATATAACCTCTCTGTGGTTCTCTACAGTCTAGTAAAAAAAACCCAAACAAACAACAAAACCTAGCAAAGTAAACACAAAAGAAAGAAGGAAATAAGATAGAAAGAAAAAGAGGATCCTTTTGTGCAAAACATATATACATAATTATTATTTCCGCATACTCAAGGTCACTTTGAAGGGGAAAGAAGATTAAAGTAATCTTTACTGTTGGCATGACAATAGTAGAAACCTTAAGAGTTCTGTAAAGCTCTTATGTAATTTTAAAATTTTCATAAGTCCTTATTTCAGTATGCTGATTTATAAGTGAAATGGACTGAAAACTCCCCACCACATTCTTTAAAATGTTTAATGTAGGTTCCAAATCCTTAGTACCAACTGTTTTGTGTTGTAAATATGTTTCTCTGAGTCTGCTTGACTTGGTAATGTAGATGCAGTCTGTGTTGACTAATGTACTTTTTTATTAGACTTCTACATGATTATCATCTCAGAGAGTTGGATTCCTTATCTGTTTAAAAGCCACATTCAATTTATGGTCACTAAATAAATGTATTTGATTTTTGATTTGGGTAGTATCTTTATTGAGTGAATCAAACTGTTTTGAGCTACATCCATGATCAAAAGAAACTGGATCCTGAGTCCTACTATTGAGTTTTTCCAGTTCTTAAAGTACTTCCAGTACATAAGAAATTTTCAGCTTGAAAGAGGTAGGATTAAATAATAGCAAAAATATAGATGACAGCCTATTTAACTTCATATTTTTATTCCTTTTGAAAGAACTTCTCCTATTTTGCTTTTGAATATAAACTGCGATCAGGAAAATAGCAAAACTGGAAGTGGGAAAGCTCTGAGTTTTGTAAAAATATTATTAGTTTCGGTAAATGTAGAAGTCAGTTTACTCCTATTTAACAGCTAATGTGTGCTTGTGAATTTAACGTGACCATATTTCTTTTTACATTGTGACAGCTGCATGTGGAGGAAACCTGACAGGCCCAGCAGGAGTTATTTTATCACCTAACTATCCACAGCCTTATCCTCCTGGGAAAGAATGTGACTGGAGAATAAAAGTAAACCCTGACTTTGTCATTGCCTTGATATTCAAAAGGTAACATTTCTCCATGAATGCCTCTGTTTTAAAGAGTTTTAAATGTCACATCTAAAAATGGCCTTATTTATAATTTCTTAAAGCTTCTAATTATATTCTCTGGCTAAGTTCTGGAGCATACATCTAATATGTACTATATCATTGTTTCCAAACAATGTAAAATAAAAAAAGTATAGTTAAATGGTACTTTTGCTACCATTTATAAAAATTTAATAAAAATCTTTGAAAAAGAATGTCAATCTGTAGAAATGCTAAATTTATGCTATCGTGCCTAATAGTAGAGACTTAAACTGTAGCAGAAACTCTATCTGTAAGTCATTCTTAAAGGTTTTTAGAAATACAGACTAAATATACTTTGCCCGAAGAGCATAGATCAGGAAAAAAAAAAGTTCTGCTAAGTCAAGAAATAAAAGACATTGAGATAATATTGTATTATAATTATAAAGGAGTTTTATTTATTCAGTGTTCCATAATCAACCTATATGTGTTGCATAGATTTTTACCACAAATTTGAAGTTCAGGGATATAGTCATATTAATGTGTTCAGTTTATAATTTCCACTTGAATCAGTCCTATATAATCACCTTGCTTGCTATATCTATGGATGCAAATGCAAATTTTTTCATTTTCTGATACTCTGTCTTAAGCATGATTTTAAAACTAAGAATGGCAACATTGCTGTTGACTTCAGTGGAATGGTGATCAATTGTGATTCTTTTAAAAAGAGATGGTGGCATGTTCAGAATTTTGCTGTGTAATATTTGCACCTTTTCTTTGAAACAAAAACAAAATACCAAAACATCAACAACCAAACAACACCTAAACAAAAAAATAATCCAGTTTCTTTCATTTTTGGATTTCAGTTTCTAAAAACTATTGATCGACACAAAATTATAGAACCAAAGAATAAGGTACTTGAAATTATATAATAAGGAATATGATAATTCTGTTCGTCAGGTATTTGATCAAATAGAATTAAGGGATGAGAATAGTACTCCACTAATTACACTCTTGAAGATGTCACATGATAGGTGTGGTAAACAGCATATTTCTGTGGATTGTCTAAATAATCAGCTCAAATGCTCCATTTCAAATAAGATGAAAGAAATTTGCAGTTACACAGTATTCAGATTTGTGAATTCTATTTTAAGGACTACAGATATGAGCAGTATAATGAAATTTGCCGTTTATGCTATACTTCCAATAAATTTACTGAATAATTGCAGCCCAGTAATACACACACTTTCCAGTAGCTGCAGTTAGATTAACAGTTTCCGTGGTCTTCTCTTATACCCTTCTTGTAAATAACAATAGCATTGGCCAGCTTCCAGACAGCAGGGACCTCCCCAGACTCCCAAGATCTTTGCAGATGACCAAGAGCAGTAATCATTCTTTGACATCTGCAAAATCTACTTTCTTAACACACCAATTTCTGTTTATTTTACCCAAACTTTTTCATTCCTAGGCAATATGCTACACCTCAACACTGTGCTATTCTAAAGGAACTGGCTTTAAGGAGACAGCAGTGCCTGCATAGGATGAGAATGTGGACTGAGAATGCAATATGCTTTGTAAAATGTGTGTTTGCTACAGAAAGATTAAAAATCATTGCTCTATACAATTTGCTTTGCCTTGGTTGGGGACTTTAGTATTCTATTCCTTTCAACTCTTCTAACTCTCAACTGAAAATTATCTGTCTTAGCAAAATTTTCAAAACTTTTTTCTGGCTTCTCTTACCTCTTGAAAATAGGGCATAAAATATCATTCATTATATGAAGCCATTTCTGTTTGACATTACAGAGATGTTTTCTGCTGATTTCTTAGGTAAAGATATTATTCCTTTTGTCTTACATAATTTGTAAAGATTTGCATCTAACAGTATTAATTGATGTAATAGAAAGAAAAATTGCTGATCATCACACTTGGGAAAAAGAATTTTTTATATTGTTTTACAAAGATAGATAGACAAAAATCCACTCACCTGACTGAGTCCCTGCCTTGCCTGTTTTTAATGTAGTTTTACTTTTCTTATGTTTTCTTCAATGTTCCTTATATATCCTTTTATCTAGCTCTGTATATGTTTCTCATATAAATGCTTTATATTTATCTTTGTGTTGTCTCGGAACTCATCTCAATTACAATCCTCTGAAAGACATTCCATTCATACTATTTTCATAATTATTTTGTAAAACATATAGATGTCATCAAATATAGCATAATATAGATGGTTTAGTGAGAATAATGTTAATTCACATTAATTTATCATAATTGTCTGGTATAATTTGTGTAAGAACAAATGCAAGTTCCAGGATAGTGGTCTATTTATGTGAAAGCATCTTGTTTCTAAAATGGTAAACTTATGTTTGTAATAAAGGGATTTAATATCATCCAGTTTAGCCTGCTAAAAGCTGGACTTTTAACTTAAGCTGGTTACCTGGATCATTCCTCTGAGCACTGGTAAGAGGCAACCTCTCCAAAGCAGGTGATTCTGTTACCTTAAGTATTTAAGATAGGTAGGAGGATATGCATGAGTGATTTTGGGAAGCTGAATATGTTCCAATCAGTGGTAAAAAGAACTGCATTGAAAGATAGTAAATTTTCACTGTGAATCATATTTAAATAAGCATTTATTTCTGGAGAAGAAAATGTGTTAGGCAGAAGACTGGCAGCCACAGTCATAGTAATGTTTAACTCATTAAAAAGAAATGAAGACTTAATTCTCTTTTCCCTTTATTTTCAGTTTCAATATGGAACCCAGTTATGATTTTCTACATATTTATGAAGGAGAAGATTCCAACAGTCCTCTAATTGGCAGTTTTCAAGGCTCGCATGCTCCTGAAAGAATAGAGAGCAGTGGCAACAGTCTGTTTCTGGCTTTTCGCAGCGATGCTTCTGTTGGAATGTCAGGATTTGCCATTGATTATAAAGGTACTGTTCTCACCATAAGCTATGAAAACATGAACAGAAAAGAATGTTATTTAGTATTTATTGAGACTCAAATCCATTTACTTCTATATGTACTCACACAGAACTACCAAATACCTTGATATATTGATGTAAGTTTTAAAAATCTTCTGTTAATATATGAAGGAAAACAGAAATCCTATTTCATGAAATGTCTTTCACATCACTTATGCATGTTTTCATCTTGCAGAAAACAAAAATAAGTAGAAGATGTACATCAAAATTAACATTTGGAAAATAGTTTTAGAATAATGGAATTGTCTTACTCAAGTAGACTACCTGACTGCTCCTTTCTTCTCAATACACACCAATACACTTTCCTTCCCACTTTGTTTTGAATTTGCAAATGCTTTTTTGAGTAAATACTACCGGACAGTATTTGCATTTTTTTGCGGGGGTGCCTATTACTAGGCAGAGATTGGGTTACACTGCCTATTTATTAAAGCCAGACACTCATTGAAAATGCCAGTTTTTTCTGATCACAGATGTTGTCCCTGGCCTGATTATAATCTTTGCTGAGATTTATCAACTGTTTTTCAGCAGCAAAGGTGCTGCCTCAGCTTCTTATTCTTGACAATGGAAGCAAGCCATATTAATGTACATGTTACAAATGAAGGAGCAAAAAGATCTAAGGAATATAAAATAATATACCTATAAAAGAGAAGGGAGTGAAAAATAACTAGAAAATCATTTACATATTTAGTCTTCATCAGTTGTCCAGCATCATGCATTATTCTCCATGTTGTCATGGTTCTTTTTCACAAAGTAATTGTCATATTGCCATAGATAAAGTCTTAGACTGTTCCTGTCAAAACAAAATATCAAAAAAATGGGAAAACTATTTGTTCCAGGAAGTCTGTAAGACCTACAAGGAAAGAGAGTGGAAAGTTGAGCAGGAGACAAAGACATAAAGATGCCCACTGAAAATGTGCATACACATTCTCACTGTATGTCTATTTTTTGTTCTCAGCGTATGTGTGGCTTTATGCAACTGGAAGTAAAACGAAATTATAATTAAATAAAAGATATAAGAACAGAACACTATATTAAAAAAAGTTATTGTACTCAATGGACCGTGTGTTTGTGCCTAATAATTAAATATTTTTCTTAAGTACATTATTCAATATTTTATATAGAATTTTTAAAATGATTGAATGGTTGGGTTGGAAGGTACTTAAAGATCATCTAGTTCCAACCCCCCTGCCATGGGAAGGGACACCTTGCACTAGACCAGGTTGCTCAAAGCCCCATCCAACCTGGTCTCACTTCCAGTGAGGAGACATCCAAAACTTCTGTGGGCAATCTGTTCCAGTGCCTCACTACTTTATGCTGATGGATTACTTCCTTATTCTAATCTAAACCTTTCTTTCAGTTTGAAGCCAGCCCCCTTTTTCCTATCACTACATGCCCTTGTTGTCTTCTCCATGTCCTGGGTAACCAGGGGGACCCAATTCTTTCTGGAGAGGACCCATATTTTCCCTACTCTTCCTTTTGTCACCAATGTGCATATAGAAGTGGTGAATTCCAGAAGTGACCATTTTTCTTCTACAATACTAAACTTTATTGGAGTCATTCAGCTTTCGGAGGGTTCCACTAACAAACAGTAGGAAGAAAATGCTTTTGTTTAGATCCTCTCATTACCATTTCCTTGGCCAGATAACCAATTTTATGAAAACATCCATTATCTTGTAATAAGCATACAGAAACACGAATAATATATTAATAAACTGTTTAAAAACTTAAACTGATTGGAAAAAAACCATTATTGTTCCTTTTTTTTTTTAAAATTTAAATTGAAAGTGTATCTAGATTTACTGTAATTCATTTTAACAGAAAAACCACGGGAAGCTTGTTTTGATCCTGGAAACATCATGAATGGGACAAGAATTGGAGCAGACTTTAAGCTTGGTTCAACTATTACTTATCAGTGTGATTCTGGATATAAAATTATTGATCCTTCAACTATAACATGTGTAATTGGCGCAGATGGAAAGCCAGCATGGAACAGAGCATTGCCATCTTGTAATGGTATGTATTGTTTTCTTACCATTTCCCTTGTCCCCTTGGTGAATTCAATTTCTCAGACACTGAGGCTGTTTGGACTATTTCTACATATATAACTTGTATAAAAAACCTGAGGTATAAAAATAAGAATTATGATGAATGTTGGACTATAGTTTAGTCAAATATTTAAAAATATCTTTAAACTCTGGAATCGACAGATGTTCATATGCTGACTGCAATGTAATATGTAAGTTTCTTTAGACACACAGTATTATTTAGAATAGATATCACAAACATCTCAAGACTGCGTTAATTGTCACCTTGGAATAAGAATTATGGTTACTGAGGCAGAAAATTAAAATGACATTTCAGAGCTACAGCTATCTAATTTATCCTCTATCCCATTCAGCATTTGTGTTGTATATATATATGTATATATAGGGAACAATTTTAACAAATAAAAAGGGAGTTACATATATCAGTTAATTACCACAAAGTACTCATTTATTTATGTTGAAAAATTACCTCCTGCAAAGTTTTAGGTTTTTAATTATAGGAAAAGACAATTTAGAAGGAAACATTTCCACAACTCCATAACTTTGGAACTTGTTTTAAATTAAGTGACATACTTTCATTCCAGTGAAGTGTTCATGACTTGAGAATTTCATCTGGTAAATAGAAGATAGACTTCGTGGCTTGGTTTCTGGTATCTTCAAAGCAAGAAGAGAAGGAAATACGAAGATTTTAAATTCATGGCATAAACTGATTCCTTATGATATTTGAATTTCACCTCAGCCACATAATCCTATTCTACCTACTGACAGATCAAACTTGTTATCTTCTATCATTACATTGGATTTTTGAATAATTCATACAAGCCGCTAAGAGAAGACATGGATTTGTAATATTAATTGCTGCCTGTATAAGGAAGTTAAACTTGCAGAGATATTTCAAGTGTGATTTTAAAGACCTGTCAGGAAGCAGAAAGAGCAGGGTTTGGAGCTCCCTGCTCCACCAGGGTTGGGAGCTGAGGATGTCCAAAGCACATGCTATGCCCTCACTCACTAGGCACAGTTCCACAACACGAGCCAGGTCAGCAGAGCCAGGAGCTGGTAACAGGGTATAGCCCTGTGCATAGCCCCGGATCAATGACCTCGTTGTCCACCTGGACCACAGATCCTTCTCAGAGCTACTTTCCAGGAAGTTGTTAAATTATAATCTGCTATATGTAAGATGCCCACAGTAGGGTAATGTTGATTTACTTTGTTTCTTATATAGGAATGACATTTTCCTTACTAATTCTGTAGCTATAAAAAGTTTCTCTTTCTCTTAATCTTTCTGTTCTTTTTTTATATACATACGAAGCTGAAGATTTTTTTATACATATAATCTATGTGCTTTTTTCATAATCATCTAAGAAGCTATGAAAAACAAAGAAATTCAAGCATACATTCACAAAGTAGAATCCTTGGCATTCTGTGCAGGGTACTGTCAGTGTATCTATGTATTCCTCTGAGACACAAGATAATTGTATAGTGCCATTTTTTTATGTAGTACTATATTTTTTCCTGAGCTTTTTTTAACGTGGATAGGTATAGAAAGATATTAAAATAAGAACCCCATGTAAATTCTGTGTTTACAGTACCTTTGAATTAAATAATTTATACCTCCAGTCCAATATGAATACTTGTAGTCAAGTAAAACTCTCATGTATTCTAATTTTAAATAAATTATATTAAAAAATATATCCTGAGAAAGAACCATTATATATTTCAGTACAGGAAAACCAAACAAAACCAAAACCAGTAAACTGTCACTTTTTAATCTTTAACCATTTTTTTTTTTTTCAGACTTAACTATTACATATATTAATATAACATGTTTCTTTCTGTTTTTTCTAGCACCATGTGGAGGGCAGTATACTGGATCAGAGGGAGTTGTTTTGTCACCAAACTATCCTCATAATTACACTGCTGGACAGACTTGCCATTATTCAATTACTGTCCCTAAAGAATTTGGTAAGAATTTATTGTATTGATTTATCAATCATTATCATTGTTCTACTGTTCATGTATCCTTTATGTGTAATAATGATCTTAGATTTTCAATATATTTCCAATTATTTATAAGAAATAAATATAGTCCTGACACATGGAAATTGATTCTAGGGTTTTGACCTTTTACTTCTCCCTAAAGTAATCAATAGATTTCAGCTAAGTCATCTGTGTCTGCTATCCAAGTGTATTCTGAATACCTTCATTGATTACGTTATTTATCATCATGCATTCAAACTTCCTGCAAAGTAAAACCAAGTGTCAAACCCCAAGCTTTTATATTCCTCTTATATTTTAGCTTTTTGTTTTTCATGTTTTAACAAGGGCAAGATGAGTAGAATCACATTTAAGAGGTACAGTGGAGGGCATGGAAGTAATTTTAAACAAAACTACCAGAAATGAGAAATCACAAAACTGATTATTTCAATATGTCAAAATACTTGGACAAAATCTCTAAAACTTGTGCAATTGTATGTAGGGTGTGGTTTTCTGAAAAGCTGTTTTTTTCTAATTCAAATCCAGACAAATAACAATAAGATCGATCCATTTTACTACTTGCTTACCAAAAGAATGAATTCACAACAATTAAATGCATTTGGTGCCTTCTATATACAATAAAATCTGTAATGTCTCAGATGTAAATAAAATACAGGTGGTTAGAGTGACAAAGTAATATTTTCATTGGCTGGTTTTACTGGGTTACTGCTTCATGTTTCGATTGCTATATGACATTTGAATTCAGTGAACCATTTGATATTTACTGTTGAGACAGTTGTATAATTAAACGATTTATTAATACTCTTTTAATTATGTACAGTTGAAGTGCAAATTAAGTGTAGCAGTATGACAAAGCTGGTAACACATTGTTATTTTCATTATTTGATCAGATTTTATAACTTTCTGATAAAATATGTACTAATGCAAAGTTTAAAAAATTGACAAATCAGTAAGTTTAAAAAATCTTGCATTAAAACCAGAAAAGCAACTAATCATATGTGATTATAGATGCGGCTTAATAGTTGCTAAGGTTGGTAATGTCATTTTGGCAAAAACTTTTCTTTTTAGATATTCTGTTTCCTTATTCTCATAGGTACCTAGGCAATAAGGAATAAAGTTTATTTGAATGTACATCATAGTTTTGGGGAAAGTGTGATTTAATAATTATTTTTTTTTTAAATAAAAAAATAAAGAAGTAATGAAAAGCAAATAGTATTCTTATTACATAAGTTTAATGCAACTGTTCTATCACGATACAAAATAAAGTAAATTACAAAGATCCATGCAGAAATTCACTGGTAACTAAGACAAGCAAAAGTATGTCCTTAAATTTGTTTATGAAGACTAAGTTCTTTTATCTTCTCTCTTTTTATTTTTTTCTCTCTTTTTTTTTTTTTTTCTGAATGCAGTTGTATTTGGACAATTTGCCTATTTTCAGACAGCTTTGAATGATGTGGCAGAATTATTTGATGGAGAAAACTCTCAGGCTAGACTTCTTAGTTCACTGTCTGGATCTCACTCAGGTAATTAATAAAGTAAAAGGAGTATACATTTCTCACACAGTTCAGCATGAAAAAAAATAAATAAAGACAGTGTTATGAATTTCATTTGGAAATAAAGTCATTGAAACAGGATGCCAAGGGAAATGGAACACCCTTCTAAATCTTTGAATCAAGAATTTATTCTGGAACATATGGTTTAGGTAAGAATTGATTACTGGGGTAAGTGTAGAAATAATTGAATTAAATTCTCAGAATTCTATGTAGGAGGGCAGACTGGATAGTATAATTATCTTCTCTGCCTCTAAACTTTTTGAATTATACATCTACATATTCTGAATGGCCAATTTAAACACAAATTACTTGTATTTACAAAATGCAATTATCTGTATGCAAACATGCACCTAGACTAAAAGCAGGTCAGCTGTTGCACTGAGGTAACTATAGCGAAATGGTGACCTTATGAAATCATAATTAAGCTTATATGAATTTCAACATGGTCAGAATTTCCAATGTATGCATATATATAGTAACTGTGTTCATCTCCAGGGGATAATATATAAATATCTTTCTGCAGCTGTGAATGTTTTGTCATACAGTCCTAGTATTTAGGAAATTTTATATGTGAGTTTAAGATTTTTACAATCCAGGGCTTTTCATGGCTTCTTGGTTTTGACTTTGAATAACTGGACAGATACTTCATTTGAAAAGAATGTAATATATCTATTTGGTTTTTAGAAAATATATTATTATTTGAAAAACTCAACTCAATATTTTCCTCTGGTGAATTCTAGCTATTTCTGTCATAAGAAGAATTTACAAACAAATTTTAAGATTTGTTTAATTACTGGCAAAATTTCAGCAGCAAAACAAATTAAAATTTTTAAATTTAAGAGAAAAATCATCCAAGCACCAAATTTTACTGCATCAAGCTTTTATGTAAGTTAAAGCTAATGTTTGTTTTCACAGAAGATATTTGAAAATATTTGAAAAAAACTTACACTTGTGATTTTATTTATTCCTAGTGACATGTCTGATTTACAGTGATCTAGGGTAGGATTCTGTTACATGGAATCACTAGTTACAAAAATATAAAACTAAACAAAGTGAAAGAATTATAAGTCCTCTTTACCTAGTAATATATTTTAAATTAGTGCATTATCAATAAGTTCAGTAGAATTTCCTAAAATGTGGGTCGATACAGTCCAGCGAGAATAAAAACAGTAGTCATATGGAGTGGAATCCTTGCAGCTTAGAAGTACTGCACTTTTGTCTGTCGTGTTTCATTATTGAACTGTTATCATGACTCCTGACAGATCTGTCAGGAAAAGAGATAAAGTATATTAAACATCTTTATTAATCCTCAAGTCAGAAGTAAAATTTGCAAAGCTATAAAAAAGATAATAATATAACATAGTTCATGTGTGATCATATATTTTATTGAAACCACTACATAAAACAAGTCGTGGATTTGCTCTCTCACATTTCAGTTTTAGTCTTAAAATGGTAAACATCCCATGAAGATCCCTGTGGCATTTTTCAAATATTTTTAATTGTTTAATGTGTTTTTCAAAGCAAAGCTTTCAGTCACAGAAAAGAGTTAACTAAAAATTCTTCTAATGATTTTGACCCCAGGTGGCAGTAGGGTTCTCAAGTCAAGTAGTTTATTCGACCTCTAGTTCCAACACCTGCAGTAAATGTCAGAAGGCTTATGTTGTTCAATCAGGAAGTCTTTTTATTTTGACAAAAGTTTTCAAACCTCCAATGGCAAATTTAATTTTGTACAATGCTATTTATATTTCCTTTAACTACAGAGGAAAACATAAGACTATGTATTTTAACAGTATATTTGATTCCATACCAAAGAGCTGTAAGTCTTGTTTCTGTTTTGCGTATATAATTTATTTTCTGTTTCCATTTGTAGGAGAGACATTGCCTTTGGCTACATCTAATCAAATTCTTCTGCGATTCAGCGCTAAGAGTGGGGCATCAGCCAGAGGGTTTCACTTTGTTTACCAAGGTAAACATGTCTGCTTTTGCTGCAAGACACTGGTGCCAGTTTCATGAAGTGTATTATCTTTAATTCTGCACAGGTCTTAACGTATTGCTTTAAATATAAACGTAGTCTTAACCTTTTTCCAGCAATCAGGGACTTCTCCTGATGGTAGACTGGCTTCATAAGGGCAGCTGTCTGCATTGAATCCTATCTGGCCCCATGGACTTGAATATATCCAGCCTTTCTCAGTAGTCTGTTGTCTGTTGCTCCCTTACTGCTGAGTGAGTTCAAGGTTTTTGAGAGTTTCCTCAGTTGTATTAGTCTTTCTCTGTACTCCCAGTTGATTTTTCAAGAGTTTTTTTCAGGCTGCTAAGGAATTCTGTTTTCTTGAGAGCTTGGAGAGAAAATTACTATGGCAGAGACCATTAGGCAGTTTCAATATTGAAGGGTGGATGGAAGACTTACTGGTCCGTTTCTGACCCAACTGAGCTTGAGGAGGTATTATATGCATGTCTGCACACTGCAGCTGGAATGCAAGAAAGAGACAGCATGACCAAGTCTGTTAGTATGCTGCTGGGCAGCTTAATACACTAAGCTGATCCATGTGTCTTGGAGAATGCAGTCTGGTGACGCCTGGACCGCTACTTACAGATTCATTGCCTGTACAGCCAACAAATGCAGCCCCAAAGGGACTTCTGGGCAGTTCACTAGATGAATTGCACACATACCCAATAAGTGTAATGAGACACTCATTGAGCACTGTGGGTTATTGTGTACTAGTTTTTCAGCTTTACTAAATTGAAGTGTAAAATTAGTTTTGGGTAGTTTTAAATAATATTATCGAGATTCCTATTTTCCTTTTTAATTTTTGATTTTATTTTTTTTTTTAACATTGGAACACAGTTGTATGTTGACACAGCAAATAAATGGAAAGAACTGTCTCACCTCAAGAATATTTTTCCACTGTTGGAAGAAGCTTGTTGGACTGTTTTTTAAGCCTTCTTACTTCTGTATTTATAGAAAGATATCACCATGACTGCACACTCTATTTTAGATATACCTCAAGATATCATTACCTGCTCTTTTTACACATCAAAAGCATCACATGCATTAAAATTTGTCATGGAAAATTAATCATAAAAGAGGGAGAATATAAACTTTTGGAATTATAAAAGAGCTTTCAGCATTTAGTTCTTATCCATTTGCATATGAATGACATCTTTCTGTCTAAGTCTATTTGATTGTCATATGCCTAAAGTGTTATTTTTTGCTGCTTTATAAGAACTCGTAGTGATACAAACTCACAATTCTATTAGCTGTATATGTATATATACACACATATAGATTACTGGATAGACTGGAAGCCTCCAGGTGAGGACAACGCTATGCCTCATTTAATTAATTTGTGGTTTTGGTAACTGTAACAAATAGATTTTAACAAATGAGAAGACAATGAGTTAGAAAAAGTCACTTTATTTGTCTCAGGAGAATCACGAAGCTATTTGAATATAGAGGGGTTTTAATATATTTTATATATATATATATATATATACACATATATCGGTTAATGAGTTAGTGGCATTTAATAACATCTATAATTTTGAGATTTTTTTCTCTCTTCTTTTGAAGCATGTGATCATACTTCCAATGACCACCTGCTTGATAGCCTTTTAAATACTCCAGAGAATGACATCCACTCTCATACTGAACACAGTAGTCTGGTCTGCAAAGTCAATCATTTTATTTATTGCCCTCTATTCCAGGTTGACCTTCTTCGCTGTTCACTTTTCCACCGGGCTGATTTCAATTTTGTTTCACAGCAGTATGAAACATTTACTAAAAGATAATTACTGTAGAAAATGGAATGCCAATGTGATACAGCTTGAGAAGTCTAGGTTGCCAACACTATAGGCAAAAGTTAAAATAAAGGCTAGAGGGGAAAAAGTTATTGGTTGTGTTATTTCACATTCTGGTTTCAGCAAGCAACAGATAAGGTTTGTAGCTTTTGATTCAGATTTAATGGCTTTTGTAATGCCACTTTATAAAAAAATTCTTTTTAGCTGGGTATGTCATCTCTGCCTTCATTTCTTTTTCTTAGATCGTCACATTTCCTTGTGTTTCATGCAATAGATAAAGACTATCTGTAATATCAGACTGAATGAATATCCAGTCTTTCAAACTATTAGAGTCAGGTATGTTGATGCATGCTAGGAACAATCATGTTTAAGAAGACTGAGAATTATATATTTTTCAGGTTTTCATATGTTGGTCTTCCTGCTAAGACATCACCTAAGAAACAAGAACTTATATTTTTTTTATGGCTGAGGCTGCAGCAGTACAGAGTTCACTCCCTAAATAGAAAAGTAATGACCTTCCTACCATCCAAAAATTTATGGGGTTTTAATACTTGTTTTCTTCTTCTTGCTCTACCATACAAATGCACGAACTAATTTATGAGATCAAATGAGATTTTTTAAAGAGGATTATTAAGAAAGTTACCATACTAGGATCAGGAAGGATTGTGTGATAAAGACAAAGAGGAGCAACAATATAGGAGGAATATGACTTTATCAATTAAGGTAATCTAATCTGTGACAAGACTAAAATACAGAGCCACACATTGTCTGTTAAATTTGAGAGCAGAACTAAAACTGTTAGTATTATTCTACATATGTATTACTATGACACATTATGTCCTACTTTAAAGCAGACATCCTAGAGAGGTGACTGATGCCCCAAGCCTGTCAGTGTTCAAGAGACATTTGAAACATGCCCTTAATAACATGTTAATATCATGACCTGGTAAGTCCTGAATTGGAAAAGCAGTTGGACTAAATGATTGTTGTAGGTCTCTTCCAACTAAAATAATCTACTGGTGAGAGGCATTTTAGCTGAGCTGTCAGCTGTGTCACCTTTAAGAGGAACACACATTTTCCTAACTTTTTATAGATGTTTGAAACTGTACTACATTTTGCCATGGACTATTTAAATCTAAGTCCCATTTTAAACAGTATGGAACTATCTCACTTTGTTGTTGGCTTCCATTACGTGTATTGTTAAGGCAGTTCTTTTTAAAACAGGAGGAAACAATAACAAAAAGAGTACCTGTTATAGTGATCGTGCATCTTAGCATTTCTTTTCTCACTGTAACCATCAACACAGTATTAGTAAAACCTGTGAAAAACTGAGTAAAATATCAATTTTAACATGGCATTGAGTGTTTCTTGCTGACAATAGAATAATCTGACACAACCCTAGCCATGGATATTCATGGCTGATCTCAGTAAAATAGTGCCTTTTAGTCTGAAAAGCAAACACATAACAGTACTTCTGCTATGTGAACTCATTTAAGAGTACTACTGAACTGTCCCAATATTTTTTCTCCTGTCTGAGATAGCTTGCTCACAGGAAAATAACTTTCATAAGGCAATATTATAATGAAGCCAGATGATCAAATATCCTTTGTTGAGAGGTGCTGAAAATTCTAGTTAAGCAAAAAAACTATTTGGATTAGTAGTGCATGAATGCAAATTTCCAGATGTGATTACTGAAAATTATGGGATTTTCTTCCATAGCTTACTTCCTTTTGAGAAATTGGGTGAAAAAATACACAAAGAAAGGTAGTATTCCCATAAAAGGCCAAGCAAGAGTTTCTTCCACACAACAAATGAAAAATACTACAGAAGTGATGCTGAAATTTTCAGTCAGGTCACGTAGCCTCTTATGTAGGACAGGTAAGCTTTAGGCATGTGTAAGGGTAAAAGTTTAACTAGCAGTGGGCTGAGGTGGTGACCTGTGTGGGAGGAGGTCATGGAGTACCATGTGCCACTCACAAACAGCTTTCTCTGAAGCTGGTATAAAGAAGTTCTCACATGCCAAAGCTTCCACTAGTCATAGGAGCATGTGATGCCTGTTCTCAAAAATATCTGAGAGTGACAACTGCTTTGGGGTAGAGATGCTTCTGGGTAAATGCTGCTAAAGAAACTGCTGGAGGGCTTGTTGGAGATACTCTTGGAAAGAGACCCTCCATGCCAAAAGGCTAGTATTTCTAAAAGGACTGTGGCCTATGTGTAACCCCTGCTGGAGTGAGAACACCTCAGAGGGATTGGTAGTCTGTGAAAGTCCTGTTCTGCAGCAGGGAATGTCCCTCTACCAGGGGAGGTTTAGCTTAGATATTAGAAAGAAATTCTTTACAGAGAGGGTAATCAGGCACTGGAATGGGCTGCCCAGAGAGGTGGTGGATTCTCTGTCCCCGGAACTTTTTAAGATGAAACTGGATGTGTCACTCAGTGCCATGGTCTAGTAACCACAGCAGTAGTGGATCAAGAGTTGGACTGGATGATCTCGGAGGTCCCTTCCAACCTGGCTGATTCTACGATTCTATGATCTTTGAGCAACTATAGCACATAGGTGACCCACAGTGGAGCAAGAACACTCAGAGTGATCTGAAAAATTGAAGAAGCAAAAAGCAGGACAAAAATGGGTAAAACACAAGTATATCAAAGCAAAAAGAAAAAAAAAAATTAAGCAAAAAGGGAGTGCATGAGCCCACCTCCTGTGCTGCCTCTCACATCACTGGCAGAACAAAGATGGACACAAGAAAGCTGAGACAAAGAAAGGGGGTGGATAGGTGTTTGAAGTTGAGTTTGGTGAGAATGAAATAAAACTGTTTACTTAAGTTGTTGTTTAACTGTTTATATCCTCTTTCTTCTTAAATCCTGAATCAGTGATCAGAAGTTTGTGTAAATTAGTAGTAAATTAAATTAAGCAGAATTAAGCATAAATTCCCTGAATTGAGACTGGTTTGTCCACAGCAATGTATTGTACCTTTTACTGTCACATGACTGTGAATGATTTATCTCATTACCAAAACTCCCATGTGAGCAAGTAGTCCTGACCAAGGGGTGGATTAATGCCTAATCATGCGGCAGAAACTGTAGTTCTAGGCATATGGCAGTCACATGGCTGGATGTGTGAGCAGTCATCATTACCTAGTCAATTGTGAAGTCATCATCACCTAGTCCATTGTAAAGTCAATATACAACAAAATTAAAAAGAAAAGGTTTGAGTAAAATGGTGCTTGTACAAAAGATACTTTGGTAGAGAAAATGCTATTAATCCCAATAAAAAAGAACAAAAAAGAGAGCAGTCTGGGTTAGCTGAACTGACCTGGCAGACTGCATCTGGTCTGCAGATTATGATCAGGAATAACTGTGACTGTGTGAAATCCTTGAAATATGATTTCTTCATTATCCTTCCGCAATTGCCGGGCAGTTTCCTGCCATGGTCAGAACTGTATACATAAACATGTTTTACAGAGTATCTGTGTGATAATGAGGCCCTAAAATCCTGTTTATTTGAACAAAGGCAGGTATATTACATTTTCTGAAAGGTAAGTGGTTTGTTTAAATTGTGTAGTGTTTAAACATTAAAAAAAAAAAGTGTATTTGCTTTTGTTTTGCCCTACTGTGTACCTCTGACCTTCAATCCTCTCTTAAGCTTTCAAGGTTAAAATCTTCTGCAACCGTCTAACACACTGATTTAGAAGAAAATATATGTTACTGTACCTGTATGACATTGTGGGACAAATCATTGCATAATGAGTTGCATAACAAAGAGTGTGTATTTTACTGTTATTGCTAGTATCGATTATTTTTAAATATTCTTTGAAAAAATTTTTCTCTTCATTCAGTAATACTTGCATAAACTAAACTCTTATATTCGGTAGCAATGAAGAAAACTGGTAGAACATAATGTAATAATAAATGAGAGCTCCCAATGTTCTTCTAAAATATGTTGCATATCTAATGCTAGATTTAAGATAGGATTGATTTCAGTTAGTGTTCTGTATCCAACTCATTAACAAATGTTAACTGTTAGAGCATTTACCAATACTTAAAACTTACATAATTACGATCCTTAAGAGAGCAAATTACAATATAAGACATAAGAGAAGCATAAAGCTATCAGTATGAAAATAAGTATATATAGGCTCCATATACCTTGTCTTTCACTTAGTGAGCAGGGTAGCTGAACAAGGAGGGGAGCAGGGTGTGTGTGTGCAAGTGTGCACATGAACAATGGAAATACCGCTCTTCACTATTACAGGCCAGCAAAGGAATTTAAGCATAATGCTATAACATAAAACTAACTGTGATTCTGTTTACACTAGTAAGCCTGAAGCATCATTTGCCCAGAATGAAGTGTAACACCCGCCTCCCTTTTTTTTCTTCTGTGCCATTCCGTGTCTTTCTTACTTAAGAACTAAATGGCAAGCAATTTTTATGGTGTTACTTGAGCAGTATAACTAGTTAGAACTGGTCTAAAAATCCAAAGAATGCTCAGTGATGCTCTAAAGTAATTCTTGAAGAAACCAAGCTGATCAAGCAAAGCCTTTGATCATGCCACTCATACAGAAAAATTGCTTATATTTAATTAGCTTATTTTAATGCATATTTATTTTATTATACTGTAAAACATAGGTGATATTGCACACAAATTGCACTTCTATTATTTTCTATATAAATTTTATATTTTCTTTTAAATTCACATTTACAACCTAACTGCAAAATGAAATGTAGTAAGAACAAGTTTGATACACAAACAACATGCACAATACCAAGAATCAGTAGGTATGAAAATGCTTTTTATAAAGAAGTGGTTATAAATAACAAAGGGAAAACAAGCCCATGGGCCTCTAATAAATGTTATTATTTTGCTCGTTATATGTTGCTTACAGTCTTTTAGCTGTTCTTGTATCATAACAGATTTATGAATTCCCAGAATCTATTGGTAAAAATAATTATTGTCAACAGGAAACACGGACATAGCCTGGAGGGTGTATTGTTATCACTTTGTATTCTCCAGTATGATAAATCAAATATTTGTAAGATATTTCACTGTCTTTATATCTGATTACCTACACCGTAATATTTTTCTTGGCTTCTAGTGAGAAGGCAAAGCCCTCATATTTATTAAGTGAAGTACGTGGTAGTTATAGTATCCTGTCACTAAAGGTGGCCACAGAAACACCCACTGATCTTCTCATGCCTAAAGACATACATGAAAAGCTCTCCAATCTGCCATGGCACTTATATGATTGTACACAGTCCCAGCCCAAAACTACATTCCGAAAGCATATGGCCATTCTTTGAGAGGAGAGGAGCAGAGCAAGTAAAATGAATTCAGCTCTGTCCTACAAGAAACAATAAGCTTTTTATTGCTCTATTTATTCTATTTATTTATTTATTTATTTATTTATTTACTTTGACTGTCACTTGTATTCATGGCTTTTATTTCGATTTTTTTCTCACTTTATGCAGCTGTTCCACGCACAAGTGATACACAGTGCAGCTCAGTTCCAGAGCCTAGGTATGGAAGGAGGATCGGCTCTGAGTTTTCAGCAGGCTCTGTTGTTCGATTTGAGTGTAGTCCTGGTTATCTACTACAAGGCTCGAAAGCTATCCGATGTCAGTCCGTACCTAATGCCTTGGCTCAGTGGAATGACACAGTGCCAAGCTGTGTAGGTAAGCAATTACATTTAAGTCGTCTGTTCTGTCACACATGTCTCTGAATTAGGGTTCAGGAACTGTTTGAGAAAATAGTGTTTAACACATATATTCCCTCTCCTTTGATTAATATCGGTCATGCCCAATTTCAAAGAGCAGTTTTCCATATCAAGAAGTAATTGAGTACTGGCTGGCTAGCAGACAATATAGTGTTTCGTATAATGACTTAGATTTTATGAACAAGTGTGATGCACATTTTCTTAAACATTCATTATTTTCATGACTTATCTACAGCTTGAAATATAGAACATATTATTATTCTCCATAAGTGTCTTTACCTGTTTTATTACACAGTACTTACTGTGTATTTCTATCACACATAAGATGATGAGTTCATTTTTAAACGGAAGCATAGTGTACGTTGAATAATGATAGCATTGTTAAGTATAGCTAATTTTCTTCAGTGTGTCAGTAGACCTACACTGGCATAATGTTTAGCCCTTCAATTTTTTTTTTTTTTTTTGGTGAACATTGAAGTTTTATTTTCTCCCTTCTTGGATTTATATCCAAAAGTCATTGCTATTAATAGGAATTTACTTTATAATTAATTAGAGTGTTCTAAAAATAGATGTAGGTGTCCTATTTTCTCTGTATTCTGGTGGGGGGTTTGTTTGTTTAGTTTTGTTCTGTTTTCTTGAACCTTAAAGAAGCAAGCATATATCAGTAAAAATATTCAATGTACTACACTGCTTTCCCAGCTAGATCCAATACTGGAACTATCTTAGCTGTGGGTAAGTTAGCAAAATGTCTGTCAACCATGATTGTGTTTAACATTATGTCTTTACAGTTTGTTGTTACTCTCAGGTAAGACATGATTAGGCTGTAATGCTGGTTTGTTCTAGACTGCACATATTCAAAATAAAGTTAATTTCTGAATTTTTTATTAATGCAGGTTGTATATTATCCTTGATATAATTAATAGATTTTAGATAACAAGCTTCCTAAGTTCAGATGATTACTTCATGTCTATGTGTTTATGCTACAAAAGCTAATTATTATAATGATCTTAGTAAAATTATTACTACTCTTCTGTTCTCTATAGTGGTTTGTGTAATAATTTGCAATAATACTTTCTTTCAGTGCCATGCAGTGGGAATTTTACTGAGCGCAGAGGTACTATTCTTTCACCAGGTTACCCTGAACCTTATGGTAACAGCTTGAATTGTGTGTGGAAAATCATAGTGACTGAAGGATCAGGTATTCAGGCAAGTCTGTATTCTGTCAAGCATGGAATATTAAGTACTTTATTTCTCTAGAAATTTCATTAAATGGTAATCAGATAATTTTGGGTGGGTACTTGAAATATTTGTGGTCTGGTTTTCTCATTATTTTTCTTTGGTTAGCTTTATTTTATGTTACTTTATTTTCACATGGGGATATGAATGGAAAACAATTAACAAGGAGTTTTCTGTTTTTAACTGTGTAGTGTTTTGAAAGCAGGTCCTGATCCTTTAGTCTGGTATGTAAATGCCAACCTTTTCTATCTTCTAGGGTATTGCTGAGGCACTTGAGAAGGCTGCAACTCTTTATCTTCTCTTTCACAACTTGAACAATTATTTAAAATGATGCAATATACATGAAAAATCCTTTTTTACCTAGTGCCATATTTTCGAAGAGTTAACACAATATAAAATGTGAATGTTAATGTTTTATTTACACTTTTATCACTGAAGTGTCATTCTTCAGATCTCCTATTTTTATTTTCTTTAGGATATGTTCTCTTTTCATTTTATTGTTTCTAAATCATTTAAAAACACATATGGCTAGTTGGCCTAAAAAGTTCCATGGTTGTTTTTTACAGATACAGGTCATCAGCTTTGCCACTGAACATAATTGGGACTCCCTTGAAATATACGATGGTGGAGATGTGACAGCACCACGTCTTGGGAGCTTTTCAGGTGAGGATATGCTATGATTTAAAGATACAGTTTTATACATAGATGTGTGAGAGAACATGTCTTTGTTTACTCACACATATAGACAAGGAGTATATATTACATCATTTGTGATATCATTATGAAATATTCTCATTTTTGGTAGGAGACCTCAGGTGTTGTAAACATGTCAGTACTCAAATTCAAAGAGATTTTCAGAAGAAAATATGATACTAAATTTTTTAACTTTGATTGGTGGGATTTAGTTGATAATACTTTCAAAAAAAATTCTTTATCTTACCTACCCCTCCTGTAGAGTAGATATAGTGATGTAAATTGGTACTGACATTCAAAGAGCTTCCCTCGATAGCTTTCATTTAATTTATCCTTATTAGCCTCCCTTTCTCAGGAAAAAGCTGAAGCATTCAATATTCATTCAAACTACCAGGCCCCGCAGAACAAACAAAATTAATACAACTGGAACATAACAAAAACTACTTGTTTAAAATGTACATCAAGCACATATACTTTTACTCCTTTTATATGAGACTATTTTTATAGAAAGAGTATGTTCTATAAACCAGAACAAGAGAAAAGGATTAAATCATGAATAATAACCCAGGCTCACGATCCTGAATCTGATCTTGCTGTAGCTAAAGTATTTTGTGGATTTTTGCTTCTCTGATGATTTCACAAACTTTTAAAGTCTAGATGTGTATTGGATTAGTAAGGAAATGAAAAATGAACTGAAATATTAGCTCCATATAATTCATTTGGCTATTGAATTAAATAATTTGAAATTGTATCTCCAAATTTACATATTGAAATGCATTGTGGGTTAACCCAAGTAGGCAGCTCAGCTCTACTCAATTTCTTACTCAATTCCAACAGTGGAATGAGGAAGAGAACTGGAAGGCTAAAAGTAGGACAACTCATGGGTTGAGATATAAGAGGTGCAGTAAAAGCTGCATGTGTAAGCAAAGCAAAAGGAATTAGTTTACCATTTCCTATGTGCAGACAGGTGTTTAGCCACTCCCAGGATCGCAGGGCTCCTTCACATATAATGGTTGCTTGGGAACAGAAATGCCGTAACTGCCAACATCCTCTCCTTCCTCTTTTGTCTCCCAGTTTTTATTGATGAACCCGACACCATGTGGTATACAATATCCCTTTGGTCAGCTGGATTCAGCTGTCCCCTCCCAGCAGAGCCACCTGCTGTCAAGGGGCTTCAGTCCCTACAGTGAAAATCTCTGGTGGTGGGAGTGTGACCACCCTGTGTAGGTGGTCAGACAGGGAAGTTTCCTTTACAGATACTATGAAAAGTCGTCCCTCCAGGAAGGACTGTTTTCTGTACTCCAGGATAAGTATTGTGTAATGTGAGTGCTTTGTGCTGTCTGTAAATTTCAGTTTCCATGTCAGACACCTTCCTTAAAAGGCCAACTTGTCATTTTTGAGGTCCTCACCATTTATATCAAGATTTTACTTAATACAGTTTTAGATTTAAAAGTATTTACCATTTCTTAGTTTAGATTGTAGACTTAGGAAGATAATTCTTTCCAGCATTTCTTTTTAAGCCCAGGTTTAAAGCTTATACCTAGACTGCTCACAGTTACCATAGAAACAGAAAATGCCCCACAGGAAATGAAAATATTTCTTATGCATTCACCACCGAAGATCATTAGCTACTTGATACTGTCTTTGAGGGTAATCAGAGGAAATGATGTAATTTTTAGCCTCAGTAGATCTTCCAGCTTTAGACTGTAAAATATGAATTGCATGGGTATCATGTAGTTGTAAATACAGTGTTGTGTCAGACTTAGCAGTTCCAGTGGCAAAGAATCTAACCAGGATTAGTGATAAGCTTGTTGTGTAGCACACACTAAAGTCAGTGGCACAGTTTCATTATAGACATTTAACTTAGAAAAAGCTAGTATGCCTTTTTTTTTTAATGTGTTATATCTGCTTCTTAATTTCCTGTCACATTCTCTGAATTAGCATGAAAGGTTGAAATATTATGGGAACAATGTGTGGAGTGGACACAGAAAAAAAATCTGCACTGTTTTGTTCTGTACTGCAGGCTTTATATACATGTGGGGGAAAAGGCAAATGGAAGTTGAGTTTGTTGTCATAATCAAATCCTTTACTTATGTGATTTTTTTTTTCTGTTTACACCTCTTTTTTTTCTGTCCAAGTCAATAAACTTTCCTCTAAACATGATGGGATCTTGTTTGATTGTACTTACAGAGCCTCTTATTGTTATGACTTGTAATCAAAATTTTCATGCTACTTCAGGAGAAAACAAGGCAGAACATAGTAGAATATTTGAGATTTCCATGCACATAATGAGAAGAAAATAAACCTGTCTGATTCAGTCCTGTTTATGTCTTTTCAATATAAAACTTTAATATATCAGCATGCTACAGTTATTCCGTAACTTTTATTTTCCAGGTACAACTGTGCCAGCATTGTTGAATAGCACCTCCAATCAACTTTATCTACATTTTCACTCTGACATTAGTGTGGCAGCAGCTGGTTTTCACCTGGAATACAAAAGTAAGACTCCTTGTTCTTTGAAACTTTCTCAGGAAAAAACACGCATAAAGAAAAGGGAACAGAGAACTTATATTATTTTTTATGCTTGCTTGCTTTTTGTTTTTCCTTTCCTGACTACCAAACCTGGTATAAGTGATATCTATTAAACTGAAATTTTAAAGGAAGTGACATTTGAAATTACTGAAAACCTGCTTTCACAAATTAGCATCATATAACAAACGAAATTGTCAAATCAGAACAACGGTTTTAAAAATGTAGACTTTAATATTGGTGTGAGGTTTCTTCGACTTATTTCAGCTTAGTTTTGAAATTTAGGTGACCAAAAAAAAACCAAATTAAGAGTTAATTTCCCTGCTTGGAAATAGATAAAAACAGAGCAAATAACATATTTATTTTCCATACATGCGTGCATATATTTATGCTTTGCTGTTCTTTTCTTTCCTTCAAATTGTTTTCTCTCAACAAATTGCTGCAATTGCAAAACCAAACTTTTTAATCCCAGAGCTACAAGAAGAGATTACAGTTATCTTGGTAAATCACTGGTAGCATGAGCAGAATAATCTAAAAATTTTAATGGAAAATTCTTCTATATATTAACTCTTTATATGTTTTTGAGCAGCTTGGTTCTAAAATATAGAGGTTTGGAGCTATAAACAGTGGATTACCTCACATAATAATATTTAATTCAAACACTCATGTTTGTATTATTGCATCTCTCCAAAATTTAAAATACTATAGAATAACAGTAAATTCAGTATATATGCTTGCATAGTATTGCTTTTAACAGGAAATAGGTATTGCTAAGAATAGTCTCGTATTTAAAAGGTAATATGATGATGACAGTCTGATGAGTGTTTTGATGAAGGTCAGAAAGTAAATGCTATTTAATTTTTGAATATGAGTGTGCTATCTTTTCTTTCAAAGACCATTCAAGAATTTTCTTGAAAATGGAGTTAGTTTTTTCTATTACATGGAGTCCACTATTAATGTCCAAAAATAGTAATGTTGTTATTAACATTTTAAAGAAGTACACGTAAGTTAATGAATACATGGATTTTTTTTAGTAAACTCTGTTTACGATTGAGATTAAAAATTGTAAATAAAAGATAAAGCTGCACAGAATTTCAAAACATTAGTGTTTCAGCTCGTAATAAATATTTTAAACAAACTGTAGTCACAAGATAGCCTTATGCTTTCATTTATTTTCCTGTATATTTCAAGCATTTATATGCAAATATGTTGTAAGATTTTTTCAGTACAATCTAATGGTGATGCTGAATGAAAATATGAATATTGCTTATACAGGAATTTTTTTAGAATCTATTATTTTGACAACTTCTCTTTTTTTTTTTTGTCTGGAGACCCCTCCTTCCCAGCTGGTCTTTTTGTTTTACTCCTCCAACCTTTCTCCTTAACCTTAAGTGAAAGTATAATTCCATATGAAGTGTAAAGAAGTACAAAATTATTCTAGGACGTCATACAACGAACATTTTTAAGTTAAATTGTTATGTTTTATTATCACCATGACTCTTGGAAAAAAAACCTGTTAACAAGTAAAATCACTTAGATTTATACTTTTGTTTATCTCCTAATTGCCAGTCCCACAACTGTGCTCTGCTAAAGCATTTATTGACTTCAGTGGTGCCAGTATTTCAAGGCCAGGTTTTTTAGAAGTGCAGCTCAGTACAGGTCAAGGTAGCAATGATCAGCATTCAGAGCTTAGTTAACTATTCTGTTGATAGTCAAGCAGGAAAGAAAAATTTCCTTTCTTATGTGTCTATGTGGTCTCTGCAGGTCTAGCAGGAGTACAGAATATCTCTGTGCGTCTGAGTACAGAAACTGACCAAATCCCCACAGGAAGAATGTACTGTTTTATATTGAGCAGACAACTTCTTAGATCAAGAAAAAAGCAGAGAAGGAAGTACCTTTTCTGTGTAACAAAATGTTAGTTTTTGATTATGAATTCAAAAACCTGTGATAATTTGGAAGCTCCATCTGAAAAATAAGTGCCTTTGGTTCAGAAGTCAATCTAAAATTTTTAACAAAATGTCCTGTTGCTGAGAGGTTGTCATACTAAAAAAAACCTCAAAAATATCAGCTATCCAGGAATAAATATTCAACAGGAAATGCTGTGTTAGAACATCAGATATTTTTGATAAAAGCAAAGGAAAAGAGAGCCATAGGATCACAGAAGAATATGTCTGCAGTTTTAGACATCACAATAGGAAAAGAACATTAAGCTGTCAGAGAGCATTCAAAGGAGGGCCATGAGGATGGTGAAGGATCTCAAGGGGAAGTCTTATGAGGAGTGGCTGAGGTCATTTGGTCTGTTTGGCCTGGAGAAAAAGAGACTGAGGGGAGACCTCATTGCAGTCTACAACTTCTTGGTGAGGGGGAGAGGAGGGGCAGGTACAGTTCTCTTAACTTTCGTGAACAGGACTCGAGAAAAGGGCATGAAGCTGAGTCAGGGGAGGTTTAGATTGGATGTCAGGAGACTTGTTTGACTCAAAGGGTGCATAAGTACTGGAACAGGCTCCCCAGGGAAATGGTTACAGCACTGAGCCCATCTGAGTTCATGAGGCGTTTGGGCAATTCTCTCAGTCACATGGTGTGACTCTTGGGGTGTCCTGTGCAGGGCCAGGAGTTGGATTTGATAATCCTGATGGATGCCTTCCAAGTCAGGATATTCTATGATTCTATGATGTAATTTCATCTCTAGTGAGAAGACCTTTAGGAAATACAGTAGAGACACTTAGTTTTTCTAATTATAGATATTACTAGAAAAATATCAATTCTCAGTAAGAAAGTATTGAGCTCATCAAGTCCAAATTTGAACTTCAAATCCTGCATCAGCAGGATACAGCAGGGATAGAAGAGACAAATTGAACCAAATAGCATTTCATCCAACCTTACCTTTTGCGTACATTATAAATTAGAGTAGTAGACGAAACTGCTCTAAACTAACCATTTCAGAATCCTGCATCCCTGCTGTCCTTATATGACAAGAGTCTTCATAATGGCATTAAGAAACAAGAATCACTTAGGAACATTCATCCATGGAGAAATTCCAAGGATCAAGGAGCAACAGAAGAGAGTGTCCTTAAGTCATTACTAAATTATTTCTCCACAATAAAAATTATTTCTTTATAAATTGCACATCACCTTAATACTTTAGAATAAATGGATGAGACTTTCTACTTAAAAAGATATTTTCACCAACGTAAATGTTATAAGCATGCTTCGTTTTAGATCACTATGTTAGGGAAAACAGCTTTATTTCAGTAAAATATATTTAGTTTACTATCATTGGATCACATATCTTATATTGATGTTTTGAAGTCACTTTATAGAATAAGTTACTTTTATAAAAGCTTCAACCTTCGATGACAGCTTATTTTAATCGTAAATATTTCAAAATATTTGTATTTGAATAAGTACTCTTTTATTTCTTGAAACATTTTTTTCCTTTTAACAATATGTCTTTCTCTTGCTCTGTCCATTTGCAGGTTCTTTCTATGTATGTCTTTATTTTCATGGAAAGGGTCTGGGCATTCTGCTCCTGCAAGTCTAAGTGCATGTCTAACCTAGGCAGTGCATAGGTTTCCTTTTTAACCTTCAAAAACACACAAGTCTTGTAGTGAATAATTTAATTTTGTCATTTACTTTAGGATGATTTTGTGACAGACATCAACATAAGTCTGAGTTGGTTGTCCAAGTTGAGTGGGTTTAATTTGTATGCTGCAGTCAAATTGATGACTTAGATTTTTTTCCCCTTTGTTTCTTTGTTGTTTGTTTTGCTCTTTTATTTGTTTTGTTGTTTTTGTTTTTAAAATCAGATACACAAAATCTACTCAATTTAAAAGAAACACTTAGTCAGTGCATTTGAAAAAATTCATTGTGGTCATAAGATAATTTTAAGTATTGTTGAGAGTCACTGTGTGGTGTTGTTTCTTGTTATTTCAGAAGAGTTGTAGGTGTTTCATCTAGTTGCAGCAACCTATGCTAAAAAAAGCAGTAAAATATGCAGCAGATATCTGTAGAAAAGACAGTAATTAATCATTTAACTAATCCTTTGTGTGCATGTGGTAAAATAAATAACATAATTATTTTCACAACAACCAGCAAATCCAATCAATATGTGCTTTGTTGCATTTCTAATATGTACAACAGTAGGAAGAATAAATATTCCTGATAATTGATTGAATTCCTTTTAATCTTAATGAACAAAGGAATCAACTATTCAAATGGTACAGAATTCCTTTTAATCTTAATGAACAAAGGAATCAACTATTCAAATGGTACAGTTTAAAAATGTGCCTATTTAATTCAACGACCATTGATGTTTCAAACTTGGTCTTAAAATCTCATTTATTAATTCAGTAGTAGTTTAAATATTTTACTTAATATACAAGGAATTTAAAAAATAGTCTGGAAATGATGAGTGCTCAGCACGCTGTTTTGAACTTCTCAGTTGAAGTCAGGTTTGTTTTAGTAAGAACTGAATATATGATGAATATTGACATGTAGGTTTAGGCCACAAACATCTATAAGTATTATCCAAAGGTAGCAATTAGAATTAAAATATTTCAGTAAAAATCCTGTTTGATGCAATTTATATTTTAATAGTGTCATCTAGCCTTATTGCCTTGTATTAGGATGTATGGCACAAGTCAGCAGCATCCATTTTATAAGCTCTTAGCTTACTGCTGTACCAAGAAGAAGGAATGAGAACATAAGCTTACTTTAAAGCATCCTCTCCTTTTCTGAAACCACTCTGTTGCATCTTTTTGACTGTTAAAGGTTCTTGGCAGCTGAAATAAAAGGATTCGCTGCTAAGGGGACTGGAGAAGTTGACTGTCTTTTGCAGAACTTCTCTATCATGAAGATCTCTAATAAATTCAAAGATAAAAATCAGGCTAACAGAGAAGAAAATGTATTCTTCCAAGCAGCATTTGTATTTTACAGGTCCAGATTAAGATCTCTCATGCAATTAAGTCTTTAATGTGGCTCTTCAGTGCAGCAATCTTTTCTTTTTCCCTGTGGTAAAGCAGGTGTGAACCATAAACATGCCATTTTTAATTTAGCAGGTCCTGATCCTGTCAGTATATCTATACAACTTACTAGCTGTTGACAAGAATCTGACCTCTCTCCAGTAACTCACTGAGATAAAGGCATTTTCTAGGTTGGTGTCTGAAGCATGAAGTTTTGAAAGGGACAGCTTGGATTTTGATATACACCATCATCAAAATGGAAAGAACAATTCACTCCAGCTTGATGTTGGTAATATAATAAAGAATAATATGTTTCCGTTGGCTGCATGGGAGTGGGTGGAATTCAAAAAAGAAAGCCTGATGACTTTTGGTCCAGCTGTCAAGAAATTCATGTGTTGTCCAGCTTGCAGCTTTCAGAAATGGACACTAATGGCCATTCACATTGTCAGATATGCCAGCAAGGATTTTCTGTCTGCCAGCAATGGCAGTGATGTTTGGACAGAATTTGAGGTAATTGTAGGCATGTATATAATTATGTAAGTAAGACATGTTTGTCTTATGCCACAGCAGAGCCAAGAAAGCATTTAGCAAGCAGTAAGTAGAAGAAGGTCAGGGAGAGGGTTATCATTCTTGACATTGATGTGTTCTCTTTTGTACTGCATAGCAGAAGCTGAACTCTGAAAAGCATGCAGTGAAGCAATCCTTGTCCCTTTTTTGATTGCTTGGACTTGACATTTAACATGTTTTCCCTTTATTACTGACTGTTCACATACAACCTAGTATAATAATGTATTTCAATCTCTGAATATTTAGGTTCTCTAGTTCATCCCCAGATACCAGAATTTTTTAGCTTTCTCTTGATCATTCTTTTGATTTTCGGACCAATTCTAACTAGGTAGGAAACTCTAGTTTCCTAACTAAACTGTGGTAATATTATGTAATGATTAGAATAATAGAGATTTGAGGATTCAGAATAGTGTTTGATTCTGCTTTCAACTTTCTCTTTGCTTTTGGGGAGGTAATATTGCTTCTTAATGTCAAGTATACCAAATAAAGTCAATTATAAGTGGGTTTCACATAGAGTTCTGTGACATTCTGGTAGAATATTCTATAATTTTCATCATCAGACCAAAGAAGTAGTATATACAAAATATTATAGAAAGTATAAACATCTAGCAGAAAGAATTTTACCTAAGTATTAGAATCTGTTAAAGATAATTACATAGTATTATCCATATTTAACAGTATACCCAGAAAATTACTTTGAAGATTTTCTTTTGATCATAGTTTATTTAAATTCTGTATACTATTTAACAAATGGTAGAAAGAGCTATATTACAAACACATTGTAAGTGTTCTATGCAGTCACTGTTATAACTTTCTGTAAATCAGAAGAATATGTAAAAATAAGTTTATACAGATCTGAGACTTCAGCCCTGTTGCTCTCAACACACAGGAATGCTGAGTTCAACCAAAATGCAGATTTCTTGATGACAGGAAGTGAACTTCAAATTTACATTCACATAATTCAGCAAGTACATTGCTATCTATAAGCAATTTAGTCACAATGTCTTTGTTAGGTGCTTATTTGTTTAATAATAGTGAGCTTGGAGCAGACCTTTTTAAATTTTATTTTCTATTCAAAAGCTAGATGGGTGAGGAAATGCAGAAATAAGGGCTGATTCACTTAAGATGCATCTGAACACTGGATTCTCAAATTAGTGAACAACAGTCATGGAAAGACATGGAAACATTTGTCATATTGTGGAATACAGAGTGGTTGACCAAAAGAATGGTATTTGTAAACTTGCAACAAAACCAAAATCATTGAAGTTAATAACAACATCTTTGTCATTATTTGGAATATTATAGTTCCATATAGTGACGCACATGAAGTTCCCAGTGCCCACATGAAGTCACCATAACATCATTTGAAAGTTTGTTATATTGGTAGAATACCAAAATTTGTAAATTCCATGATAGAAATTGCTGAAAATCTTTAAAATATGTTTAGATATTTTCCTAAATTATACATTCCAGTACACAAAAGAACTACTTCAGGGAGATCCTGTTTCTTGCAACTATAAAATAATTCTTTATGTGTTAATTTGAAAATTTTCAGTTTAATGACTCTTGCATCATTTTTATGAAGACTACACTTCATACCTTTATAGCTCTCACTCAGAATTAGAATGATTTGTCATTATCTTCATTCCTGATAAGAGTGAAGTATAATAAGACTAAAGGGCACAGGACATAGAAAGAACATACTAGACTATAGAACTTATTTCCAGGAAAGTAAAAAACTGGCACAGCGATCAAAATTTCTGGTGAAAGTATAAAACTATTTCAAACTTCCATGTCCTTAATTAGGAAAAATTTATTTACTTCAACTGAACTTTGAGCTGTAAAAGCTGGAATTGTGTGAAGTATGAAACACAAAATTCTTATGTGTGCATTTAATATTCATAAGGTGTTTATATTTGAGTGATGAAAAGTATATACATAGAGGTTTAGGGCATAAAGTTAAAACCCTATCTGTGTCAAAATGTGTGAGCAATGTCTGTAAGAAAACTGTATTTCCCTAGGAAGACTAGGGTCCCAGTGACTAATATCACATATAGTTTCATGCTGAATCATCTGGAAAAACAGACTCTAAAATGTTAGATATCAGAGTAAAGTCAAATATCATGTAATTTCTGTACTAAACACTGTCCAACTGCATTTACTGTCACCAGAAGGGTTAGATTTCATAGGAAGGCAGTGAGAATTGTAGCCAGTTAATTTTTTTCACATAAGTGAATTGAAGGATGCACAGTATCACATTCAGACAAGTATCATGTTTGTTTGATTTTTATAGAATTTTTTTCTAATAAATTCTAGTAATCTCCTCTCACACCTTGTGGAATTAATTTCCATTCTGTTCTGGCTTCTACACATCATATTTTAATAAAAAATCCCAGCTACTTATTTATGTTTCAGTAGTAAGTTTCTGTAATTAATAAACAACTTCAAAATTAAGTTTATACATTTTAAATTGATTTTTTACTTCAAAAAAAGTTTTTAACATTAAAAGAAAAATGAGATTCTGTTGTCGGACCATGAACTTATGAACTAATTCTTCTGGTCTTTCTGTTTTCAAAGAAAAAGTTAAGAGCACATAATTATTTAATCTAGTCCACAATTTCTCAACTGTCTTGTTCATTTGAAACATTCTAGCTTAGAGAGAAGAGTTTATATTTGTTTTTCAGTAGGACTGACTAACAAACTACTCTAGCTAGGCACCCAAGGAAAAAAAAGAAAAGTGATATGTACTTGAAAAAAAGCAGAAGCTTGTACTTCAGGTTGCGAAATTTAGGAGAACACATTTGAGAAATTAGTAATCATGGAGAATCTTTGTGAAACTAATCTTCTGTTTGCTAACACCTGCCTTAAAAATAATTGAGAACAGACTGTCCTGTCACACTTATGCAAAGATTTAGTTTTGGGTTAATTTCTGAACTTCTTTATAGTCAATGAAGTTGTCTAAACATAAGGAACCACCAATAAGTTTTGCTCATTTTTTGTTGAAAAGAGAGAATATGCATAAAGTGTATTCCCTCTTTCTCTCTCCACTTTCTTCATAAGAATAAGAAAGGATTTAAAAAACTTAACAAAAAAACCCTAAGCTGTTCGACAAACTAGAATTGTAATACTTGCTTAGACATAATAAAACCTATGTAGCAACATGACATAGTAATTTATACAGTCATAGTATATAATCTTTGTGCTTCAGTCATACCGCTTGTATTCTGTAACACAGTTCTGAAAATTTCCGTGTTTTAATCAAAATTTCAATTTAGTGTTGAAATGAAGTTTTAATTAATGTTATCTTAAAAAAATCTGTGTACACTTGTCTATGTTTTTTCAATCTTTGTGTTTACTTTTCTCAGCTGTAGGCCTTGCTGCCTGTCCAGAACCAGTAATTCCTAGCAATGGGATCAAATCAGGAGATAGATATATGGTGAACGATGTTTTGTCATTTCAGTGTGAGCCAGGATACACATTACAGGTATTTCTTTCTTTCTTTTTTTCTTTGAATTATACACCGTGGAATAATTGAAATAAAATGGCAACAGATCCACCCAAAACCTATTCTAATGAAGAACCTGTAGTGTGTACATAGAGGTGATTTAAGTAGAGCCTATTTGAGTGCTCCTACACCATAAAGCTACAGATGTGTGACATTTCTGGCCTTCAATAAATCTGCAATGACAAATCTTGTCTTAGATCAACATACCATCGAGGAGTAGACCATTAAAATGGACATGGAAATAACAGGGTTAAAATGTTTCCCGTAGGAAATTATTATAGTACTATGCTATGTACTACTGTGGGTTTCCTATTTTGGCAGTGATTTCTCTAGGTGAAATTGTAACCATGGTGGTAGAAATACATCCTGAGATTTCGTATTTGGTCAGGAATTGTAAAATTTCCAAATCAAATTGTATTCATGCTAAATCTACTCTAGGCAAAGATATGGGAACTGAAATTCGATCTTTGGTGCTATTTTTTTTTAGAATGTTTTTTGGCCTAGGTGAAATATCACAGTTTAGTTACTATCACAAGCCACAGATTTTTCCTTACAGAGAGTTTGCTTTGTGACACTTTGTTTTCGAGGAGAATTCAGAAGGAAATGGTTAAGGAGGTAGATATACAAAACCGTGCATTTGCCCTCAAGGCTAGAAAACAAGCCCACACACTTCCACTAGCACAGATGTAGCTTATATATCCTTATAGTGCTTTTTGGTATGCATTGAGCTAAATGTAGCATTATTCATCCCTAGACTCAGGACAGTCTATATGAGAAAAGGTATTATTGCATTTTTAATTACATGGATTAGGAATAGATAAACCCTCAAATTTTCTGTCTGTACTTAAAATAGTACAGCCAAATTATTGAGGTGGAATGATAACTGTAGACTATGAATCCTTCAGAAGTGGTTAGAATAAGCACGGGAAACCTTTTGAAAGTACACACTCTCAGTCCTGACTTAATGTTTTGGATCTATGCTTACTTAGAAAATAATCAGAAATATGAGTTCATAAATAGAGCATTAGTATAAAGCAATCCTTTGATGAGGACATCTGCATGCAAGAAAACTCTGATCTGTGTTAAAGCTAAATTTCAATACACTGTGTATATCACTATCAAAAACCATGCAATTTCTTTTTTTTATGCAGTTCTTATCTGTAGTCCTTGAATATGACTAATTTCACTTTTGTTTTTATACTTACAGGGATTTTATCATTAAATACTTTCTTAAAATGTCATAGCATATTGTTCCTTAACTATATTTTTACTTGTATTTCCATACCTATAAAAACTTAATACTAACTGTGGAATCTGACATATATAAAAACTAGTTTCATGAGCTTGTCTAAAGTGTAAAACAAAAGACCTTCAATATTCAAACTCAATAGAAAAGAGTGTAAATCTTTTCGAAATATTAATGAGAATTTCTATGCTGTATGGACTCTGCTGTAAGAAAGTGCATACACATGTATGTTCCTTAGACAGGACAAAAAAAAATGGTTCCAAATTAAAATGAAGTAATGATGAAAATAAGGTTCTATGAGGCACAGTATGTTTGCTATTCAAATATATAGATCAGCATAACTTTGCAGGATATTTTTTTTCACTCTGGCAGTGAATTTATCCTCAGTCTTTAGAGAACGTATTCACAGCTAGCAATAACAATCAGATGTGGATTAGTTTATAATTGAGACTTACCAGAAAAGTCATAGAGCTCAAACTACTACCTGGAGATACATAAGAAAGGTAATTGCTAGCTGTAGGATTAAGTGTCTCCCCACAGGAGGGAACTTTAAAAGACTGAAATCAGAGTGTGCTCTTGTTGAAAAGAGGCTTCAAGCCAGAGGAATCATTTAATTTTATTTTTCAAAAGATCTTTTATAGGCCATTTTACGTTTTGCCTTACTGTGGTAGTTAAATTACAGCTTCCCCCTCGACTCACATCATAGACATGCAATCACAGAAGACTAGAAAGAGAGAGTAAAATAAAACAATGCAATCATAGAAGACTGGAAAGAGGGAATAAAATCAAACAACAAATATTGCATTAAGTAAATTATTCAAAGCTAATCCATTTTGCAAGTAACTAAGATGACACTAAGTGCATGCACATTTTTTCCTTTAAAAAGGTTGATTTCAAGAAAAAGCTTTTTATTCAATTGTTATCAATTTGTAGTGTTTTTATAAGAAAAAGACTAATTTAATTTCTCACCATTCTTGTGAAAACTGATTTTTTTTTTCTTCCAAGTAATTTTCTGGATATACTTCAGTTTGGCTTTCAGAAGCTAATTGCCTAAGATATTCAATGAAATGATTAATTAAACTAGGTTTTTTTCCATGCAATTCTATATGAACTTTATTCAGTGTAGCATGTGTAAAAATTCCAATTAATGTGGAAGTAATTTCATCAAATGAATTTTCCTTTACTGTAGTTTATTTGTTCATTTTTTTTTTTTTTTTAATGTGAATATGATTGCTATGGACAAATTATACTTAAATAAGTCTTCATATTATATTGACAAGATGTACTACCTTAATAAATACTCTTAATAGACTTAATAGACTTTTTCTTAATAGACTCTTAATACACTTGATAAAAATAAACAAGAGATGTTAAGTGATTTGTGCAAGTTTATATATCCAAATGATTAAAACAGGAACCAAACCTTGTTCTCAGTCCCACGTCTCAATCTTTGTATCAGTTGCTTTCACTCTGCCAGTTTATTCAGTTTTCACATTCCAACAGCAGAATGCATAACCAAGTTCAAACTGACAAAAAAAAGACTTTGTGCTACTGTTAAGTTTTCAGTTTGAACTGTTACCAGAGCAAACCAAGCTGGGAGCAGTTTGCAGCTGGTCCTAGGCAGCCACCCTGAAGTATGTTGGATTAGACTTTGCAGGTTAAGGCCGTATTGTATTTCACTTCCAGCTGCCACATGCTTCTGCTTGGTGGTTGGGATTTTTCTTAAAAATAGGTAGAGTAAATTAAACATGACAGGTAAATAAAGAGACACTTGTACAGCTGAATGCCAAGGTATTGCATGTACACAGTGGGTCACGATGGGAAGCCATGTGAGAGGTCAAGGCCTGCTGGTAATTTGTTGATGACTGTCTTGGTATGGTCCACATCCATACCATCTATAGCAAATAGATGTAGAATAAATTCCT
The DNA here is from genome assembly GCF_025592945.1 of Manacus candei. Lineage (NCBI taxonomy): Eukaryota > Metazoa > Chordata > Aves > Passeriformes > Pipridae > Manacus > Manacus candei. The sequence goes on along the minus strand of NW_026138059.1, from coordinate 11,820,850 downwards.
CTCTGTGTCTGTACTGCTCACGCAGAGCAATTCATTCCAGACTGCAGCTTAAAAATCAACCCCTGTGCTTCCACTGTGGATGGAATACACTAGAATTGAAATAGGGAGTGAACTAACTTGACTATATTAATGCATGTAGTTAGCTGCTTTTGTTTTATAACCATACTTTTATTTAGTGAAAAATGTGAAGGCATTTTCAATTTAGCAGAGGAAGAGTGTTTTAGAACATTTATCCATTAGAAAAATAAGAACATAAAAACTGAAGCATTTGAAAATAGTGTTTCAGAAATTCATTCAAGTAATTGTAATGTAGTTGGTTGAAACAAGAAAAGACACTGATTAGATTATCCAAGAGGTCCTCTGTAGCTCTGCCTTCCAGGAAAGTCCCGTAATGAATATCTGTAATCTAATATTTTGCCCTTTCCAAACAGGGCCGTTCTCATATTTCTTGTATGCCAGGAACAGTTCGACGCTGGAACTATCCATCTCCTCTCTGCATCGGTATGGATCCTTACTTGTTTTCACTGTTCTGACCAGAAAGAAACTCCTGGCTTTGTCATGCCTGTTGTTCCTCAACTTAATTCTGTTTTGTTCAAAACATTTTTGAGTTTCCATTTGTATCCATGAAATACAGGGAAAAAAAAAAAAAGAGATAATTTTTGTCTATAGTGTATAGGCCATTTAAAAAAAAAACATGGGCAAAGGAGGAAACCCATTGTTTAGCTTGTCCTCAATACCCTGCTTTGAATCAGTCTGGATCTTCTTCATAAAGGAGAGGAAACTAACACGTTCCTTTGCAGCGTGCTCTGCTTGGAGAACCTTCTCAGGAACAAGGCAGGTCATGCAGGGCACCCAGGAGATTTCCCAAAGAAGCAGGCAGTGGAGAGCAGCTTCAGCAGTGGTGGAATGAAAAAGGAGTTTTAGGGAGCCAGAAAAGGCTGTCTCTTTTCATCTAAGAAAGCTGTTAAATCATGCTGAGTTAAAAAGTAAAGCTAATTTTTTTAAGGACATTAACACCTTACTCTAACAGATCTGTGTAGAAAATAATCTTCTGCAGTATTCTTTCTTGGTTAGACAAAATTTATGAGAATCAAGACTCTACTGTCTTCTGCATGCTTATTTCAAGAAAAAGCAGGAATCGAAGGGTGAGAAGCAGAAGTCCATCACAATGTTCTGTCACTTCAGCTTTGAAATACATTCAGTGAATGCTTTTAATTTTAATAACCAGTCAGCAAAAAACTGTTCCTATGAGCCTCATATCTAAGAGGAATTTTAAAGATGGGATGATATAGAGCAATATTAATGTGAAATGATTTTAAAGACTCCTTGTCAAGTTGAGCTTATATATTATTTTGTATTGTCAGCTTCTACAGAAGCAGTCACTTCTGATTAATATGAAAGCAGTGTAAGTCCTTCAAATCAGTTTTAGACATGGAAAATTTATTCATGATAGTGTGTTTTGGGCTTTGGGCAGATTTGTTTTTTGTTTTCTTTTTGTGGTAATCTTCTGTTTCACCTTGTATATTATAGTTCCTATTTGCAAACAGTGTCCTCATTGAATTATGAAATTGTGCTACCCTGCAATCTAAAATACCCCTAGGAATACTGACAAACCCTTAAAACATTATCCCCCCTTCTCCTGCCTCCAGCCCTTAAAATGTTGATTTGTATAGAATGCAAACCAAAATCTATTCTTTTCACTAAACAAGATGCTTAACATTGAAAGGACTTAGAGATATTTGAGAAGTTTGGGACTGATTTCTCAGCTTGTTAGAGGAGTTCTTCCTATTTTGATTCAATTTTCTGGTGTCATCTAATCAGTAGATTATTTTAGTTTTTCAGTACAGTTATTACAGCAGTGTCACAGTATCACAGTTGTGTTATAAGATCATGTATCAATGTAGTACCTGGCATGAAGGCTCACGGGCTTTAAAGTAATGATTCCTCAAATAATAAATACAAACTACAATATTTTAATTTGGTTTCTTTAAGTTACTCTTCCTTCATATTATAATCCTAGCAAAGGTGTAAATCAGGCATTTGTTTGCAAGTTGCTTCACATATTTATACCTTAGTTTTATGTCATCTGAAAAAATCCAAATGGGTTTTCAATTTCCAAACACATGAATTTGCTGAATCGAAGCATACTGACAGAAAGTGAAGAATAATTCTGTTACGCAAGTAGCCTATCTGCTTTCTGAATTAAAGCAAAAAACAGTGGGGGGGGTTGCTTGTTTTTAAATTCAGGTGTGGTTTTAGCTATATTGACTAATAGATCTGCTTCTACATCATGGATCAATATCATAAGTCAGTTTAATTCCAAATTTGTTGCTCTGATTGTGAAGCATATCTCAACATAGCACCAGACATTTTTAACCATAATTTTCAAGCTGAGAAAATGGGTTACCCGGTCTATGTGTGCAACTATACAATTGTAGTTAAATAACAGTTAACAGATGGCATTAATAAACATTTTACTCTAAATCAAATTATATTTCTTGTTTCTCCTTCATGAGGAATGTTTTGATTGTGATAAATTTCACTACTTGGGGGTCATGGGGATAAAATGGAAAATCCATTTTTTAAATTGAGCATATGTCAAATATTAAGAAGTAATATTATTAAAAGATACAGTGACTTTCTTTTTATTTTTAATAGCTAAATGTGGTGGAACACTGACAAACATGGGTGGTGTGATCCTAAGCCCAGGTTTTCCTGGAAATTACCCTAGTAACTTAGATTGTACATGGAAAATTTTATTGCCTATTGGATATGGTAAGTAAACTTACATTAGAAGATTGATTATTTGTAATCATCAGATTAAAATATATATGAGTATTCTGATTTCTGGTATGCAGTAGATTTTATCCAGTGAATGTACTGTGAGCCCCTAACATAATTACTCGCTATCTTTTAATTTGAAAATGGTTGGCAATTTAAAAATATATCTTTGTCAAAGCACCTTCATATTAACTTGTTGTGTCTTGGAAACTGATTTCAAAGCAAATTAAACATGTGACATGAAGATATATCAGATAAAACAAACAATGTAACTTCTAAATTAACTAATGATCTTTTGTTTAATGTCCTTTCATTTTTCTCTAAATGACTTTTTAACAGTATTTTAATGTTCTATAAAAATGGACAAAACCTCAATTCTAGCACTATGAATTTGATTAAAAGCATTCTCAAATTGTATTTCAAATCCTAAGTTGCAGTTGCCAACTTAGAAACTTTCTAGGTTTACACTAAAACTATTGTCATACAGAAAATGTCTTCACAAATAAGTAATAATTATGTTGAGAAGGCAATCATGGATAATAAGGAATGTATAAGTTCATGTATTAAAACACAATCCTCCATTATTGCCAGAAATAAAAGAGGAATAAGTTTTCTTGCTGTAAAACTTTGTGTGAATTCAATGCCAGTGCTCAAATAAGAAAATTCATTTTAAAAACTCACTATTAAATTCACTATTCTTGTCTCAGGAAATTAGTTCATTTTCCATATTCTCCATTTGCATTCATATGAAGGATTTTTGTAGTGAAATGTACTACCTACATAGTATTTTACCCAGTTAATTTGTAGAAATACTGTTCTGCTATTTAGAACAGATCTCTTTACCAGTGCATACCTGGTAAAACTGATCCATCATAGTTATGGATAGCCTTAGTAGCCTTAGGTATCCTTATAGCCTTAGAAGAACCACAGACAGAACATTCCTTGCTAGTTTGGGCATTCTACAAATACATCTGCAGAACATATAAATGCTAAGCAACTGTTCTGAAGCCTGTCATCTAGTCACATTACTACAATACTGACTTTGAAAAATAGTTCTTCATATTTCTCAGAGTTACTCTTTTTCTTTAAACTTTTCCATGTAGAAAATGTTTCATGAATTAATTGCACAAAAGTGTATTGTGTTCTGTTATTATTCCTTTCATTTCTCCAAAAGTCTCTGGTAGTGGTAATCCTATAAATAGAAAAGACAATGGTTTTGTTTGGCAAGGGATTTAAGGTGTTCATAGAATTAATCTATCATTGCCTTCTCCAATTGCAGTACTCCAAAGGACACTTCTTACCATAAAGTTCCTACTGGGATATTTTTCACAAACTCTTGGTCAATTATCCATAGTTAATATCTTTACATCAGGTTTACAAATTGTGATTCATGTGATCTTTCACAAAGTACTTTCTCTGAAAATCTTGGATATTATTTTGTTACAAGTGTATTTAAGAGCTGTTTATGTACAGACATTCTATTGTATCAAAATAATTGTGTACTTAAAATCCAACTATAAAACTGTCAAAGCTAAGTGTGTCCCGAAGTGTAGTGCTCTCTTCATTACATAAAATATATCAATCATGCAAAAGAAGACAGTAAAATCCAAATATTTTAATAGAAAATACATCATTTCAGGTGAGTTTTGGAGATTTTGAAAAGATTTCAGGCAGTTGTTAATTGATTAAAATTTGTAAAAAAGTTAGCTCAGCTTGTAATTCTTATTATCCAGAGTATATTCGAGTCAGGAGGAAGTGCTGTTGCAATTAGAGCAGAAAGAAATATAATTATAGCTTGACCAGATAATGAATTATTTTCTGTAGCTATCAGTTTTATTTTGTGTAATTTTATGTAAGAAATTATTTGGTGTAGAAAAATTTTACTTTGACATATCAAATTGACATTTGAAAATTGTATAAACTTGGAGTTAAGGCTTGAGGGACACATACAGTGTGTTCTCTAATTGAAATTAGCATGTTTGAAAAACCTTTAGGAAAAAAGTATGTTCATGTTTAAAATGTGGCTATTTTAGGTAGTTGTTTTTTTTTTTTTTTTTAATTACTGCTAAATCTACTTTTTTACTTCTAAAACACAAAGCTTTTCTATACTGACTGTATACAACTAGACATAGAAATTCCTTCTCAGAAATGAAATTGGAATGATTCAGTGTTAAAGGTTTTCAACAGTTCATCAGAGACTGTTTCATAAAAGCAGATTGTTTTATTTAAATACCTAAACTATGATTTGGGGTCTATATAAATATGCCAGATTTGATTATCTACTTGTCACTTTAGCAACGTAAATATAATATTTAGTGGCTGTTCAATTCTGTATAATTTCTATGCTGCTGACATCCAGTCTCTGTTGGGAATCACTGAATTCTGATGCTGAAGTCAAGATGTTTCCAGGCTGCTTGTTGTCCTACCTCAACTCAAATCCTGAGAGCATTGTAAAATTGTGCCTTCACTCAAGTCAGACTAACCATATCAGACATATAAGAGATGTCTGGTATTAAGACTTTGATACGTTCTGTATGTACATCTCTGTTGACAGCATTGGATTAAATTTTCTTATTCAGCAGCTGAAATACTTGTTTTGATATCTCCCACTCTGCATAGGTCAGAGAAAGTACTAGAGTTAAATATCGCATATTCTTACAAGTGTTCTATAAAAACAAGTTTATTTGGCAGCTTATTTAGTTTTTCCTGAAAAAAAAAAATCCTTTTTTATACAATTGATTCAGTCTCAAACCACAGAGGCAAAGAAATGAGCTATAAACAAGACTGAGTGAATTACCCTGGTGATTAATCTATAAGGTTCTCTCCTGGAGTGAATATGTCTCTACTGCTAAGTAAGACTGTCAAGAAGACTTAAGGCATTAAATATTTCATGCTACTTTGTTGGCTCATTCAGTAATTCTGTTTTATTCCATTACAGCTGGTTCTTCAGAGTCTACCAGAGCAAGGTTAGGCCCAAACAGTGCAGTTGCAAGCTACTTAGTGCTATTTGGCTTCCAAACCAGGGGTTCATCCCCCATTCCTCTTTTAATATTACCCATACACACAGTTTGAGAAGCTTTAGTCCATATGAAGTAGTGCCAGTACTTCAAAACAGCTCTTCCCGTGAGATTATGCTTATACTTCCAACTGTTCAGCATTTTTGAATGCTAAAAGGCCTGGGTCAACCACCTGACTCCCAGAGAGGGTTTGTGGTAAACTCTCCAGAGTAAGTACCTGTTGCCAGTCTGGAGTTCAGTGCATCTTATGGGACTGTATAGAGGGTGAAATGGCTCTAAAGATACACTGGCCCAACCTGAAGGGAAAAGGAGACAAATATAGATGACTTGGGTCAGGCAAACAAGAGTAGAGTAGATAGTTGAAACTAGATAGGTAAACTTCTGCCTCTGAAAGGTCATTCTGTTAGTAACCTTCCTGGGTACTGAGCTGATCCTGAGCCTCTACGAGAGGCCTGGCCCAGGTACAGGGAGATGCTCTTGTGGCAGAGTCCTGACCACACCATGACACAGCAGGATTTGTGATGTGCCCTTTCCAGAGTGTTTCTGTTGACTGGTTTAGGAATCTGACAAATCCCTGGTGCTGACTATCTGACTTCCTTTCATTGGTCCTTTAAGGTGTGGTTATGATATTTAGTGGTAACCAAAAAATTGGTAACTCTTGTAAAACTTAGCAGCTATTTCAGTAACTTAAGCATCTCACTTTAAATAGTGACTAAAATACAAACATAGTGCCTATAACAATTATGATGATTTTTTTATTTGCATGCTGTAATATTAAGCAACATGAATTATAAAAACTCTAATTTTCCTTTCTTTCTCAATGCTGCAGGTGCACACATTCAGTTTCTGAATTTCTCTACTGAAGCAAATCATGATTTTCTTGAAATTCAGAATGGGCCTCACCACACCAGTTCTATGATTGGCCAGTTTAGTGGAATTGAACTCCCATCACCCTTGCTAAGTACTACTCATGAAACACTTGTCCATTTTTACAGCGATCACTCAGAAAACAGGCAAGGATTTAAGTTAACATACCAAGGTAAGTAAAAAGTAGCACAATGATGTTTATGGTTAGAAAGGAAAAATGAAATTGTAATTGTTTTTATTATTATTTTAAAATATGTATTTGGCATATACTATATAACATTTTTAAATCTTTGGATTGTTTAATTAATAGGAATTTGTAAAAATTCATTGGAATTTTTAAAACTGGAATTTTATTGAGTTTGAATCTTTGTTTCATTGATGTAAAAACTTGAGAACAAGGTGTTATTATTTGCCAAAGGTCACATAGTTGATACCCCTTTCCATTCCATTAAGGTATACTATTACTGAAAAATACTACTAATATTCACTGTCTTATTCTCCCATTTAAAAAATCTTGTTATACTTAATGTAATGGATGAGTATTTCAAAATACAGTAAAAATTATTTTAAATATTCAGATGAAAACTTTTATAATTCCTATGTTATTTATTTGCAGTCTAGACTTATGTGAAAAATAGAGGGAAATGAAAAGACACCAGATAACACACATTCTATATCTATTTTCAAATACATATAATCAGTACTTGAAAGTGTGAACTTTTTGTGGTCTTCTACTGTTGTTTTTTTCTTGATCTTCATTGTTTCCTTGTTTGTTTGTTTCCCCATTAGTGACAATAAAAAAATCATTATTTTGTGCACATTTTTAAACTGTTAAAAGAGTCTTACTGACAACTGTTGAACCCCATGGCAGGATCTGTACAGTTTAACAAAATGGAATTGCTGGTTGAATTCTCATCTAACTGCAGAAGGAATTTAATGCCGCCTTATTCTACAATCTTAATTTAGATAATTTGGTTATGTCTTGTGGGTTAATACCAATGGGCAGTTAAGCACTATGCAGCTACTCGTTCACTTCCCTCCCACCCATAATGGGATGGGAGAAGAGGAAAAGAATAGTAACAGCTTTCTGCTTAGGAGGCAAGATAAAAAGCATTGTTTAATAAGTGAAGGATAAGGGGAAGAAGAGAGAAAGAAAACAAAAAAGTGATGCAAAGACAATCACTCACCACCTCCCTCAGGCAGACTGATGCCCAGACAAAGGTTACTAATGTCCCTGACCCCTCTCTTTTCCCTTTTGTTGCTGTACATGATTTTATATGACATGGAATATCTCTTTGTTTAATTCAGGCCATCTCCCTGGTTGTGTCCTGTCCCAGCATGTACAGCCCCAATCTATTCACTGGCAAAGCAGAGTGGGAAACAAAGATAGCCTTGATGTTTTTCAGCAAAAACCAGAACACTAGTGTGTTATCAGTATTGTTTTGGCCACAAATCTAAAACACAGCAGCATATGAGCTGTTGTGAAGAAAAAAACCTCAATCATATCCAGGAGCAGTACAGTATTTGTTTACATACATACACATACATACTACATACACAAACATATTATAGTTAGATCGTATCTGTGAAATCAGTGGATAGAGAGGAATATTCCGAGCACCTGTATTAGGGTAAAGCATGCCCACGAAGGAGTCATATCTCTCTATTGTCTGTGGAGTTTTGTTCTGTCACATAGTCTTAGAAGTAGGGAGTACTCTCACATCACACTCAGCTAGTATGAGTTTCATTCTGAGCAGTCAAACTTAATTGGGGTTGGCAAGTTACAGAACTGACAAATAAATAAAATACAAAACCATGTAGGATGATTTTGATGTAATCTCCAGTGCCCTTTGTTCTGCTTCTAATTAGTGGCTTTTTCCTTACTATAACAAGCCATTCCTTAATGGCATGGAGTCTTTATAATCTCAGCTACACGTGAATAACTCCAGACTAACAACATTTTCTGTCCTGAATCGAATAGTTAAGTCTTATGTTGTTTGTAGACTGCATAACCTGTTGTAGAAGCAATGCTGTAGCTTGCTCAACAGGTGCATAGTTTATTACTCTTTTCTTCTATTCTTTCCATTCTCACTTTGTCCAGTAGGACTATTTTGTCTAGTTAGAAATAAATGAGAGTGTGATGAAGAGGACACCATACAATAGAGACTGCTATTTTTTTGTTCATTCTAACCATCTCTTGTATTGTTGCTTTTTAGATAACTCGCTTTCTGCTTCTCCCACTTGAAACTTGTCAGCTGTGAACAGAAGTGTTATCATGACTATCTCATTGACACTAAAATTTTATCCTGTTATTTAAATATAGGAAAACCAATTCATTTAAAACCAGGACAATTTATTAAGAAATATTAAAAATTTTCATTAGATGGGACTTAAAATAAAATATTTTTAACTGATGAAGATTGCGTAGTAGCATTATCAGAATAAAAAAAATGTCAAAAAAGAAGTTTTACTTATAGAAATTCAGAAACTTGTAGTAGTATTTTCCAAGTAATTATAGAAAGAATCCAGAAATATAGTTAAATTCTCAAAAATAGTAATAATTTGATAAGAACTTTCACAGTTTAGTTTATAGTCTAATAGATATAATTGTAGATAGAAAAATCGGAACCAAGAAAGAGATACAGTTAAATTAACTGACACTTGTCATCTAATTTCAAATAAAAAATACAACTAGTATTTATATCCTTGTTTCACAAAAAGTGTAGTTATGAGTGTGTTTGATTTACCAAATGCATATACATTCATCCAGTTTTATTTTTCCTACTAATGAGAAGCAAAGCAATTTCTCCAGTAAAGGTAACTCATGCAGTTCATTTTTATGTAATACTTCTTACTTATAAGGAAACTCTGGGGTGACTCATTCCTGAATGCTGCTTTGAAGAAGAACAGTATTTTAGCATATATATTAAAAAAAATTATAGTTTTAAAATTGAAAAAAAACCCACACAACATAATCTGCTTAAATAAAAGGTGCTGGGGAAGAAAAAAAAAAAAAAATTATTTTAAAAGGTACTTATGATTTGTTGATTTTTTTTTTCTAATATGGAAAGTTGGTAACACTGTCGTGTTTGATTTTTAAGTGATTAGGGTCTACCAGCTAAGCTCACTCTATTGAACTTCTAATTGACTTATATTCTCTCTTCTGTCTACTTTTTCTGCATTCTACAAACAGATTTTGGACTTTGGTTCTTTAAAAATGAATTATCTTGAGTGTGTTTATTTTTCCTCATAGAGCAGAAACTTTCTCTGTTTCCCCTGAGATCCCAGATTGCACTAGTCATTTCTATTGTGAAGACTTAGCAATTCTTTCTATGATTATCATATTTTATAGCTTCATATTATTGAGCACAAGTAAATTGTTCAGGATAATTTAGAACATCTAGGAAAACGTACACTCAATTCAAGATATTCATAATCTGTGAACTTCTGAAAGTGTTATATTGCAGTGTATTCACCATTCTTCTGATGTGCTCTGAAAGAAAATGCCAGTGGTTTACAGTTACAATTTTGGTGACTGCTTTATTTTTCATCATACAAAATATATGTTGTTTCTGATCACTGACTTTTCATTTCCCACATCTGTTGCCCTTGATACTTAGGTATCTTTTTGTAAAATTATCTCGAGATTATATCTGAATTTTCCTACTCTTTTTAATATTATACTTCTCAGTTTCACTCTCTCCCTCTTAGTTTGTCCACATTGCTGAAATTTGACTTAAAAAATAATTCTTCACTACTCCTGTGAAGAGAAACTACTGTTTCTCTTTTCCTTCTCATTTATTCCCTGTTAGAAATGTTGTTTTCCTTTCAGTAAATGAAATGCCATGTAAGTGTTAGCCTGTTTTGTTTGGATGAAGGAACTTAGCACTGTTTTACTGTCAGGCTGTCATGCTTCTTAGTATACCTTTGTTATGCAATTTTGAAACCATTGACCAGTTTTAATCAAATTTCACAGTCCTGAAATAATGCCCTTACTGAGAGGAAAGACTGAGCATTACTCTATAGGTATCAATTCAGTTTGACTTGCTGGCTACCCAGTCAGAATATTCATCATCACAACTCATTTTAATATGCAGTATCTTCCCTAACTGTTATTTATGAGATATAGATGTGGGAGGGAGATAACATATGAGACCTTGGCATAGGTGTCACATTCAAAATTTTCATATGGGCAAAAGGAAGCATGTCATATATAGAAAGCTAAGAATATATTTTTAGTCCAATTGGTGCTCACACCATCACTTTTACCATTTCTATAGAAAGGAATTTGTAAAGCAAAGCAGTTGGAGCTGAGCACCTGACATACAAGTAGAAGTTTTCTCAGACTTCTTCTACTTTATCCCATTTTAGGATGTCCTCATATACTATAATTGGGAAAAAACCCACTGTTTTTCTAATAGAGAACTTAATTTAATTTACCCTTAAAAAAAAGAGGAGTCGGCAAAAAGAATCCATAGTTGCAGTCACATTTCCCAAACCAATTCTAGCTGTCTTAGTGAATGTGTTGCATATTAGGAAGTGCCCATAAAATTGTATAACTTAATCTGATTTTTTTAAATGTACTTAAATTTACATCAAAAAGGATTTAGGATTAAATTAGGGACTATTTTTCATATGTTAAAAATATTGCCATTTCTACTAACTAGAGTACAATAAGTAATGGCATTAAGGTAGCAGACTTTTTCTGCCAGGTAGATGCCTTTTTTATACATAGCAATCTAAAAATAAAGGGAGGTTGGTGATGGCTATGCTTATTCAATAAAACTTGCATTTTATTTAAAAAAATGAAGTTTTCTAGAGATCTTAGCATTTTATGAAGGATAAGTCTTTTTGATAACCACTCATCTCAAGGGAAAGCAAAGAATATTAATATTGTAGAGTGAATGATGGAATTAATAATGCTATTTCACAATTTTTCTACTGATTTTCTGAAGAGAGAAAAATGCTTAAGAGATTGAGGCTTAATATAGTCTGGGATTTTACTGTGAGCACAGTATTTTCTGGAGGAAGAAAAGTGTATGCACACTGAGAACAGTAAAATATTTTCTACCCATGCTTTCAGGGAGCTAGTGCTGCTCCTTAAGAACAGGATTTGAATATATAACCTAAGGTTATACAGGTACTGTGTATTTCTTAATGCAGTAAAAAGCTTTGTCTCCTTAGCAGAACCCTAGGGAAATTACAGCTCTGAGTACCATTGCCAGTCAGGTCCTTATTGTTTTATGTTCTGATATTTTCGTGTTTTCTTATCCCTTCAGCTTTGTAATTGCAATACATAGGGAATGGTGGGTATTCCATAACGTTCAAGATGGATTACTGAATTTCTGTGTGTTGTGCAAATTTTTGTTTCACTTTTTGCAAGAAGGAAGTTCATACTGATTGCCTGTTGAACTACTGGAAGCAGTTAGAATACATTTTATTATATATTATTTTTATTTTTCATAAGATGATAAGGACTTTAAAAATGCTTGGTTTTTTAAATATTAATATTTAATCACACTTTTTCTAGTGTTCAAGTAAATATTATCCTGTTTAATTAAAAAACAGAAGCATTGTTAGGGGTGTTGTGGTTTTGCCACCTATGTAAAACAGCAAAGAGAGGAAGCAACCACAAATACCCAGAAGAACATTTCTATATCACATTTGACTGGTAATCCTGAGTTTCTGGGACTCTCATATCTGTCAAATCTCAGTATCTGAGATATAGACAGTCTAGGTACACTGGGTCTGAGGGGAAGAAGAAAAGTCACAGAAGTTTGATTGGCAAGCCAAGTTATACTAGATCAGAAGAAAAACATAACTTTCATGGCCTTTGAGGGATTCATAACAGAATTTAGTACAAAGAAGAATACAGTTAGTCTAATGCTTAATAAGATGTATTTGTGGGGTTTAATCCCTGTCCATATTACTAATGTTACCTCAGTTTTTATTATTTCTAGAATATCTTTTTCCCCACATGTCTTTCCATTTAGAACTAGAGCTTCTTCAAGAGAAGCAGAATATATATTTGATTTGTGTTATTTTTACTGTGAAAATCCTAGTTCCTATTATTGGAACTCTAAGAGTATTTTCAATCTGTTCTGAATTTCAATATAGGATAAAGCTGAATATGAGGTAAGAATCCTAGTCACATATATTTAGAGAGCAACATGTTCTAGAAAATATACAGGAAAAAGTTCAAATTGCACTTCCTTTCTTCCAAAAACACACTCATGCACATGCAAAACATGATTTAAACATGATCAATCTGATAACCTTTATCTAGAAAACAGAGGATTATGATGGAGCTTCTGAGTTATAGGAATCATGGAATGAAAAGGAGATTGTTGAAAAATTGTTCTATTTCTGAAATGGTTTCAGATGACGTCCTAAGGAAGGAATACTAATGAAAATAAAATATGATCTTTTGAGGGGCTCATAGCAAATTATTTTCTAACTCATTAAGCAATGTTTCGTGACCCTAGTCCTGAGCCATGACATCTGGAAAGATATGTTCTTTGATGCCTATAGCAATAAACTGAGGTTCCAGATTGCAAGTCCTATCCTGGGCTGCAGCAAATTGCATCCTGAGCTTTCATAGAAAAAGGCATGGCCAGCAGGTCAGGGGAGGTGATTCTCTCTTTCTACTTCACTCTCTTGAGACCCCACCTGGAGTACTGTGTCCAGCTCTTGTGCTAAAAGCACAAGAAAGGCACAGCCCTGTAAAAGTGGGTTCAGAGAAGGGCTACAAAAATAATCACAGGGCTAGAGCCCAGTGGAAAAAGGCTGAGAGAGTTGAGGTTGCTTAGCCTGGAAAAGGGAAGGTTCCAGGGAGTCCTTATTGTGGCCTTTCAGTACTTAAAAGGGTCATGTAAGAAGAATGGAGAGGGGCTTTTTTCCCAAGGACTTTAATGTCAAAAGGCGACAGTTTTAAATCAAAAAAGGGTAGATTTAGGTTGGACATAAGGAAGAAATATTTTAAGATGAGGGTGGTGAGACACTGGAACAGCAAAGGCTGTGGATGCCCCATCCTCAGAGGTTTTCAAAGACAGGTTGGATGGGGGTTTTGGGAACTTGTTCTACTGAAATATGTCCATGCCCATGGAAGAGGGGCTGGAACTACATCATCTTTAAAGGTCCCTTCCAATTCAACCCATGCTAGACTAGTCTACTTTGAGAAGTGGATTTTTTTTATTGTCTGTACTTATATACACCATGACACTGGAGGAATGTACAATAAGCCTAAATGAAAGTTTTAAGTGAACTAATTGGGAGCTTTCCTAGTATTTGAGCAATTGCATGCTCAATTCTGTGCTAATACCAATTGTTTCCATGTTTAAGTGTTACAGAAGTATGTGGCACTTGAAAAGCCAATAAGTCACCCTAGTGTTTATGTAAGATGAAAAATACATTTTAATCATAAAAATAGGATAGCAGGGGATCAATTACATTTCTTTTGTGATTTACACTCTTTTCTTATCAGTGGAAAATATACTGTGCAAAGAAATGACAAATGTCTATATGAGATAATTTTAAAATTCAAGTATTTGACTGCTACCAGCATTGGAATGAAATCTTTTTCTCAGATTTCCTTTACATTGGACTTCTTTTCAGATTCTTACTAGAGTTTTTGTCTGCTGCGAAATAGTATCTCAATTTTTAAAGCTCAGCACCAAACAAGTCTTTGGGTATGACACTCATAAAAAGAGCTTTCTTTTGTAAGGTATGACAATAAGGATTTGTTGGTAATATTTGATAGTCATGACTGAATAATTAATTGCTATGTTTAATCAGGTGTCATTGCATATATCAAAAGAAAAGAAAAGAATATAATTCATATTTATACTAAAGCTATATAACATACTCCCTGAGTGGCCTGTAAATCATGATATCATAGTCTGATGGATCACCTGATCAATAATTTATGAGTCATCTATAGGATATATACCAGAAAACACATGTAGAGTATCTTAACATTTTACATCTTATTTTTTAAAATAACAAATAACAAAACACACAACTATGCTCTGTGTGAGTGCTTTCATCCCTAACTGACTGACCTTCAAATTTATGGTGATCTGCTTTAGGCACAGGTTCTACTCTTACTAAAACAAATACCAGAACAACCTCCAAAAGTTTCTCTATGTGTTTTGTTTTCCTTACTTAAAATAGGCAAAAAGCATATGCATCTCTGAATAAACAGTAGTTGGAATTTTAAAAACTAGGCTTTATTTTTTTTTCATTTGCTATCCAAAGGACTGCAAAGGATACTGTGCAAATTAAAGGGATAGAGAGGAGATGATGCTCTTTCAGGATTTCCTCTCTCACCTGAGTGGTTCCTGTGTTATCTTCTTATGTAGATCAGTGAGATAGGGTTTTTTTCTGAAAACAATTTTTAATACTCTCTTAAAAATTCTGAGACTGTGTTTAGTATTTTTAAAATATAAGCTAAGAATACTATACTGCAACAAGTTAACCAATAAGGAATGATGCTTTTTATGTGTATTCATCTCCTCAAAAGATTGTACAAATCTTTTGTATTTATATAGTAAATACAGTATTTATTGTAATTGTTCCAAAACACTCCTCTTGTAACTACTGGGCAATGTAGTGCTGCACCTTTTCAAAAAAATCTGTGAGATCCTCTGACCCTCCAGAATAATCTTCAGTTCTATTTCTAATATAATTTGCTATATAGACTTTTATATAGTTTAATATGTCAGTCTTAATATGTCCTGTACTCTTAAATAATCTTTCTAGTACTCTATTTTGTATAAAAATGTTGATAATAATGATATTATCTGTAGTAGTACTACAAAAATAATGAGAGTCAGAGTAATAATAGCATTAAAAATTAATGAGCCATTACTAGATTTAGCATAAAAATTTAATGAACCACAGTTTAGGTAGAATAAACCTTTTTACATTTCTTTTCCAGCAGCAATTAATTTCTATTCTGAAATTTAGAATTTATTTTCTAATTTTTTTGTTATTTGGAGACTGATTTATTAGAAGATTTCAGAATATTTGGGGTACCTCCACATCTCTTCTGACTTTGTAATGTTACAAACACTGGAGTCTGGATTCACTGGCAAAGTTAGGGAAAAGAAGGTTTTATGAAAATAAATCTTCTCTTTATTGCATAGAATGACTGTAATCATCAATGACTAAAAAACCTAATGACAGTTGCTGTACTTCAGTGAAGCAATTAAGCACAAACTTCACTGTAAGTAAGCACTTATGCATATCCAAGTTATATGTTTAGTTTAATCTTGCTGAATTGACTTGTTTAATAATCTAGTTGACAATAATAAGTATATACTTCTAGGATTTTCATCGCACTGATTTTTATAAATTGTGTTTCATTGAATAATATTTTGAAGTCTTTGAAAACGTAGAACTGAACATCAAATTTGATAAATCACTGAAGCAATTTTTTGTATAGAGCTATATCTAAAAGGACCGTTTCCTTTGGTAGATGTCTGTAATTTTTTTAGACCTTTATGAAGCCCTGTTTCTATATAGTCATTAATTCTTTTAATTTTTTTGGTCAGGTGATTTTTTTTGGCATAGTTTAATATATATTAAAAAGTCCCGCGTATTGTAAAAATCTTGTATTTCATAAAATTTAAGGAATTAATGACTTTTATGTCAAGTACTAGAATATTTCTGTATGGTCCCAATGGATGATTTATTTCTTGTTGTGTGCTAATCACTATGTCATTGGAGCTTGGCCTTTCAGTGTTTACCTATTATTGAATGGATTACAGAATTTATATTAATGTGTACTTCCTGTGTTGAGAGCTGATTAAGCAATAAAAAGTACTTCTGTTCTCTTCTAGCTTATGAGTTACAGAACTGCCCTGATCCTCCTCCTTTTTTGAATGGATATATAGTCAACACAGATTACAGTGTGGGTCAGTCTGTATCATTTGAGTGCTACCCTGGATATGTTTTGAGGGGTCAGCCTGTTCTCACATGTCAACATGGAATCAACAGAAATTGGAACTATCATTTTCCCAGATGTGAAGGTAACTTTCTAATACTACCTTTGTTTCAGGACTCACAGTACTTTCTGATTTTTGTTTAGTTGTTTGTGTATGTGTATATAATGCAGCTTTTGCTGAAGAACTGTGCCTTTATCCTAATATGTAATGTAAGCAGATAAAGGAAGATGTTATGTGCTTTTATAACATGATTTTATGAATCATGTTCTTCAGCAGTGATTTATTGTTCCTATTAATATCTGTCAGTTGTATTGATTATAAGGACTCATGATACTACCAGAAATTATTTTAAACTCAATGTGATTTTTTTTTTTCTGATTTGAGAGCAAGGGGAGGAGTGTACAATGTAACATATAACATTTTATGGTGTTAAGCTTTTACTTGGACTTTCATCTAAAAAATACAAGTGCAGAAACAAAATTTCTGACATTCTTTTAGAGCTTTAGAAGCTTTGATAAAGTATTCATATAGGATGTTATGACAAAACTAGGTTGTCATTGTGTAGAGCAGAAGTGGTGTCACATACAATTAACTAGCTAAGAACATATGAAATAGATTGAAATAAATGGTTGCCATCATAACAAGAGGCTAATGGTGCTACAGGTTTGCATTGCAGAATGTATGTTCAGTATATTTGACACTGATGCTGAAAGATGGGACAGAAGCTTCTCTACAGAAAACACCTGATAGCCCTTAGGTTAGTCAAACCAGAAAACCTGTGAGGAATTCAAGAGAGATTTAACTGAGCTACAGGTATAAGCCATGAAAAAACTGTAGAGGAAGGGTCAGTCATTCTGTTTCAGGACAGACTGCTATAGCTTAGAAAGAAATTTTCCACTGGGACAGGCTAACAGTGTTTTCCAATTTGAGTTCTCTGCATTCTTATTAGACAAGGGCTCAGTATTGTCAGAAGGAAAAACTACACTAGATGTCAAAAGGTTTGCTAAGGCACTGCAATTTCCTGCTTCCCAAATGAGTGTTTTAATACTGTGAATAATAATTTTAAATTATTTTCTTATTATTGCTGAACAGCTTAACTATATTGCTCTGCAGCATGAACATATGTTTTGTCCATGTACTTGGGAATGGACATTTATTTCATGTTGTTATTTAAATCCAATGTTGCAAGAATTCGTAACATTTAAGTTCTAGTTCCATAATAAAGAAAAATACCATAAAATCCTCAGAAAATTAATACAGTAAATACATAAAGGAGGTTGAAAGTATTGCAAATTATAATATTGAGAGTTTTTACTTTTGAATTAAGGGAGATTTTTATTGCCAAGCACTTTTGCTGTTTTACATTTATGATTATATGAAGGTAAAAGTACTAAAAGTGATATTTCCTGTGTTGAATGGCATTAGAAAATTTCTATCCTGTGAGAGAATGTGTAACTTCTGTCCAATCAGTGGGTACATTTACCGTTCAATGATTATCAAGGTGTGGTTGCAGTTCCCATATCTTCCATTTCTTCTTGGGTTTTAATCTCCATCAGTACAGCTGGAAGACATTTTGCAAATATATAGGTAAGGAGGAATGTATGAAAATAATTTAAAACCTCTTTTGGAATATTAATTTCTCTTTTAGGGGGAATAATACATAAAATGAAAGAGCAGCATAATAAACTAATACAATTATTAAATAACTATATTATTTTAGCAAAGTATAGTTGGAAATGTGTTGTGAAACATCTTATGAGCCTTGTGCAACTCCATTAGTCCATGCTATAATAGGCATTATAGGCATTTCTTATAAAACCATACCTCCCAAATGAAAAAGACTGGAGAGGCATGAGAAAATGTAGTTCTTTGTGACAGTACAGCCAATGCATTCTTTAGAGACATACAATGTCATAATGCATTACATCTTTCTCAAAGTGATTAGTTATAACTCATAAGGATTTTTAATTTTTTTTAATGTTTCTTTCTTCCAACACTTTTACCACAGGCATATTTAGATTAAAAATGTGAACTATCATCTCCTATATCTTTTAATTGAAAGATATTTTAACATTCCCTTTAAGTTATGTGCCTATATTGTTCTGAAATATTCTAAGACCACCAATCTCCTTCTGTTGACTCTTACAACTAATTTCTGTAATTATTTTAGAGAATTCATTCAGCCTAAAACACGGGCTTAGGTATTCCAGTCGTGTGCTTTTTTTACCCCCAAAGATGCTGTTTTTCAGTGCCTCCTGAATTAGAAGGTAAAAGAATTGGAGGATTGGAAACTTCAATTTTGGTACATAAGACCTTATACTGAATTTGATCTGCAGCTTCATGTGACTTTTTAATTAGAAATTATAGCACTTAAAAATATTTTTACATTTATTGAATGAATTAATATATAATTAATTTTGAGTTCTAAAAAAAATGAAGATGAGGAAGTACTATTTCATGAAGATACTTTCATTCAAAGGCAATTGGGTTATGGAGTCAATTTTATCAATATTTTGTAAGACAATACAAAGTTATTCATGCTAAAACTGCACTATAAATGAATGTGAAGTATTTTTCCTCATGTTAAACATACAGTAAAGTTTTACAATATCCTTTAAAGAATGATATAAAAGTGTAAAGATTGATGAGAGAATATTGTCAGCATGTCCCATATACAATACAATACAATATTAGTGTGACAAGAACAATTAGAGGTATAAACAAAAGATCAAGCAAGCAAAGGGACTAACTTGTCTGGAAATAATGATGCCACTTTCAAAAAATGTGGGGAAAAAAGATAAATCTTAAGAGCATGAGGAAGATAGGGAATCAAATAACTTCTGTGCAGTCTTTGTATAGCAGATATGAACATGATTTACTTTACTAAATGAAAATATTAATGTATTTAGTCCTAAGTCTTGCTGATTGATGATACAGGTTTTTAATGCTCATTATGGTGTCTTCTGATGGTCAGTTACAATGTACCTTAACATCTTGTATTATAATAGAGAAGGAAAATACCTTAAAGGACATAAAACTATAAGACAACATATGTTTTCTCTTGTCCCATTAAGGCTGGCCTACGTTCCGCACTCCTTGAATAAAGACATTTAAGATATCAAATAAATATTGTCCCTATATCCTTTTATTTTACTGATTAAATTAATTTTAACAAACAATAATTTCTGAGATGCACTTTGAAATGTTTATCAGTGGAAAGATATTTTGTGTATGTTCTTAGAAATCTAGGTATAATCTCTGTTCTCTTTGAAAATTGTTTTCACACTTGCTATGTTTTATATTGGTTCACTGAATGTTGTTTTAGTGTTAGTAATTTTTCTTGTTATGTTTTATTATTTATTACTATTTCCTTATGATTAAAATATTGACATTTGATGTAATCCTACTGATATCTTAACAAAATAAATATGGAACATTTAACTTTCACAGCACATATTTTTGGAATCCTTTCTATAGTGGTAAATCAGAAATTAGAAGAATAAAATATATAAATTAAAGTTAGAGAATGGATAAGAAAGGTAACCATTATGTCATTCATATTTGAGGAATAATCTTCTAGCCTCCTCACTTGATAAGAAATTGAATCAATAGCAAAAGTCATTCTTTTTTATTATCTTGACCTCTCAAAAAGCTCTCTGATTCTTTTATGCCATGAAATTAATGGACTTTCTTCAGGTTTAATAAACTGCTTCACCTTTTCCTAATCAAATAAATGCTTTGCGGTATTTCTCTGGTTTTGGAACATGTGGAGAGGTTAATTTCTTTTCCTGAACCAAAGAAAGAGAAGCAGCTTCCCAGAGTCTTTGCTGGCATGCATTGCAACATTTCAGCATTCACTTCAGTAGGAAGCTTGTGAAATTTTGTGTTCAAATGCTTCCATGCAGAATTTTTTTTCTAAGTGTTTTTAGGATTCATTGGAAACGTACACAAGATTCAACACTTCTTGGTTTTATATAAATCATGCTTCCTCTTCCTTTCTTCCTAATCCTAGATTAAGCTTTGTGGGACAGATGCCTTAGCCTGATTTTGATTTCTTCTACAGCAGTTTTGTGGCAATGTGTCTGCAATGACTTACTGTTCCTCTTTTCTCACTAATAAAACCTTGAAGGAAAGTTGTCAGCTAAAGAAAGAGTATCTTAAAAAAAATCCCTAATGGTTTAATATTTTTTTTAGTAATTTTAAAATACTGTTTATAGAAGAATAGCAGAACTGTGATAGAATGTAGACCTGCATATTTTACAACTAAAATATTTCAATTGACAAAATTAATATTCAATAAGGTTAGCAGTATTCTGTATATGATACATCTTTATAGACATTACAAACACAAAATGGCACTTCCAGTTATTTTAACTATATATAGTGTTACATTTATAGATAGAATAAGTAGGAACATGAGACTGGCTAAAAGTTGTTAAAAGAAATTTTAAGTATCTCAGATGTTTCTACTATATGACACATTATTATATATGTTTCTAAAATTACATCTATTTATCGCTTGTTTTTTTTAATCTTTTTTAGAAATGCTGCTATTTTGCATAGGAATAATTGAGAAAAAAATGCTATACCTCTCACTTTCAATCATAGATTGTTTCTAATTTAAACTAGTATTCAATTAAATTGTGGGTGAGATTACTGACATTTCTCTAAGTTATTGACATTTTTCTAATTCAGAATGTGCATTTGTCCTGGTTCCTTTGCAAATGAATCCTACCTTCCAAACCTACCCACAGTCATCTAAATCTACTCCACACAGCCGAGGCCTGAGTGCTTGCATCTCTATTGTATGTGCAGTTGTGTACATTCATAGTTATAATTCTAACTAAACAGCAGAATTGTGGTTTGACTGATCATGAAGAGTTTCCTGTCTCTCAGGTAGCACACTATTTGCTTTGTGGAAAATTCATTTTTGTACATTAAAGCTCCGTCTAGCACTGCTGAAAGTATTGTTATGACATATAAATATTTTTCCTATAAGGAAAACAAATGGTTACAAAGTCCCTGATTATTGGAGTTTGGCAGTGAGGATGAGAGAGAAATCAATGAAAGAATGAAAAAAATTTTATAGCTATGGCCAGTATTCTTAGTAGTTTGGATCAAAAACTTTGTACAGAAGATTATATGTGCTTATGAAGGCTGAGAAAAATGATATCTGGTAGTGTCTTACAAAAGAAATACTAAAGATATACTATTCTAATTTAATTAATTGGAAAAAATGCATGCTTCTATGCACCATGTAAGGCTTCTTATACTCACAAGCCTTTTAAAGTATTTTCATCTCCATATAGATTTCCACTGATTCTTTCTAAATCATGGCACTGGAAGTCAGCTATCCTTACTGACCTAAGCCAAACAATTACACATATCATGGCTCAGCTTCGCGAACGAAGATTTGTAAAGGACTCTACCCACGTTTGTTACAAGCGCACTGGTGGCTAAAGAAGCCAATGCAAGATAGACAAGTCCGGTTGCAAAAGGTACAGCAGAAAGATTCCTTGGATGGTATCGGCAAGACATGATTCTTTCTGCATTGTCTTTTCTCTTCGAGGCTGATCCTGCGTGTGTTCTCAAAGGAAGCAGCAGTGTTATGGATTGTGTGTCTCCAGACCTCCCGATTGGAGGCCAGAGTAGACCAGCGATGAAGATCAATATGGCCAAGGCTGAGATGTTGCTTCAGGGAGTCCTTGTGTCTCCTCTTCGGGGCTCCTCTCTTATGGCAACCAGTGGCAAGTTCACCATAAAGCAAGATCTTAGGGAGGCGGTGGTCCTTCATCCTGGAGACGTGTCCTACCCAATGCAGCTGTGTTCTCAGCAACATGGCCTTGATACTCGTAACTGCTGCTTGTTCTAAAACAGACGTATCAGTCACATAATCTGACCAGTGGATGTTTAGGATTGTATGGAGGCAGCGTTGATGGAAGCATCCTAAGAGTCGCAGGTGGTGGCGGTAAATGACCCGTGATTCGGATCCATATAAAAGAGTAGACAGCACTATGACTCTGTAAACACTGATCTTGGTACTTTTCTTCAGGTGTTTATTTCGCCAAACTCTTTTATGGAGTCTTCCGAAAGCACTATATGCCTTTGCTAACCTGTTATCTATCTCTCCATCAATCTTACTGTCCAAGGAGATGAAGCTGCCTAGGTAATTAAACTGCTGGACTGATTTGAGCTCTGATTCACCAATGGTGATATGGGGATGATGGAAGACTTCCTGAGGTGCAGGTTGATAGAAAACTTCTGTCTTCTTCAAGCTGACTTCCAGCCCAAAAGCTCAGCAGCCTCAGCAAAGCAGGATGTTAAACGCTGCAGAGCTACTTCTGTGTGGGCGACAAGGGCGGCATCATCAGCATAAAGCAGCTCCCGGACAAGATGATTTAAGGTCTTGGTGTGGGCCTTCAGTTGCCTTAGGTTGAAAAGGCTTCCATCAGTACAATATCGAATGTAGATACCATCTTCTTCATCGAGGTCTGCCATGGCCCTTTGGAGCATCATGCTGAAAAAGACTGTGAATAGGGTTGGTGCAAGAACACAGCCTTGTTCCACACCACTGGATATTAGAAAGGGCTCAGAAAGTGCATCGCCATATCTGACTTGGCTGTGCTGATTTTCATGAAGTAAGATGATCATTTTAAGGAACTTGGGGGAACAACCCAAACGTTCCAAAATCTGCCAGAGACCTTTTCTGCTCACAGTATCAAAAGCCTTGGTGAGATCAACAAAGGTTACGTGGAGACCTTTGTTCTGTTCCCTACACTTCTCTTGCAGTTGTCTGAGAACAAATACCATGTCTGTGGTGCCCTTGTTGGCTCTGAAATCACACTGGCTTTCAGGAAGAAGTTCTTCTGCAATAGCGGGTATTAGTCTATTCAAAAGAATTCTTGTCAGGATTTTGCCAGCAATAGAGAGCAGAGTAATACCTCGGTAATTTGAGCAGTCTGATTTATCTCCTTTCTTCTTATACAAAGTGATGATGACTGCGTCACAAAGGTCTGATGGTAGCTCACCTAGTTCCCAACAGCACACCACAAACTTGTGAAATTTATCATGGAGTGCTTGGCCCCCATGCTTCCAGACTTCAGGTGGAATTCCATCCACCTCAGCTGCCTTGCCTATTTTCACCTACTGTATGGCCTTAAGAGTTTCTCCTATACATATATATATATACACACACACACACACACACGCATATACATACATGTGTACACACACACACACACATATATATATAATGAACAGTTGTGGAAATTCATACAAAAAAGGAGTTAAATAGTTATCAACCAGATGCTAGTATAGAAAAGTTGAATCGAGAGGAGATAAGCAAAACACAGGTTCAAAACTGTAGTCTGGCACTGGAGGGCTGAGCAGAAAGCAAAGATTTGCATGCTTTTGGAAGCCATCCCCATTCTAAATCATATTCTCCACTGTGTATCAGGTGATTTAAAATACATTAAAAAGCTTAATCTGTATATGGGAGAAAATTAGATTAATTTCTGCATACGAGATAATAGTAGAATTTTGTTATATAGTCATGCTTTTTAAGACTACACCTGTGTAATCTAGTTGTCCTAATGATATACCATAGCTGTCTGGTATAACATATGTTACACAAATGACTAACTGCACTTGGGTACCTTTGGGTAGCGCTTTAAAAATATTTACTGTCCTTCCACGCACAATGCTGTATCTGGAAATAAGTATGAATGGGCATGGGAACACATAGTATGGTATTCATTCCTTTGTAAATCGGCATGTGGTCTACTGTTAGCACTTGAAAGTTTAGAAAACTTGATTATAAAGTTTTCCATTTCAAAAATCTGTGTTTCTTCATGCCTGAAATTCAAAGTGCAATATAATGACTTCATTAATTTAGGGTTATTTGTTTATTCAAACTAAAGCTATTTTTATCTTGTGTGAAATATAACCTGTTATTTCTGTTTCATTTTCCGTCTTCTGTGATTTTTAAGGATCTTTGGAGAAAGGCTGGTAACAGCTGGGTGTTTTCCTTATTCTATTAGAGTTTTGTCACCTGTTACACTTTTTTTTCTGAGAAAATTTATTAATCTGTCATGGCTAACAATCATACAAGAGGAATTAGACTGTCTTTACTGCAATACAATCAATCTGCATTCTTTGTTGAGTATTAGAGAAAAATGGGGGGAAAATAAAAAATGTATGCAATCATTAACAACATTCATAAATCTGACAAAAATATAATAAACTCAAAATATATTTAAGTATACAACTTCAATCAGAAAAATCCTATATCTAGAACTTAAAGGATTTCCCACTTGCCACTCTATTCATCTCAGGAAGTGCAGTAAGAATAATTGTCAAAGCAGTCCTAGTTGTAAACATGGAGCAGTGTGGAGAGAACAGAGTAGATTTCGGAAACCAGACAATGTGACCATGGCATGAATGTAGGGGATTAGGGAACAGTAAAAAGTAGGCTTGAGTCATGTTTTCATCAGAGCTCTCAGAGCTGATAGACACTGTCAAATGCCCTGGCCTCTATATGCAATCAAGAATCAGAGAGATAGAACCAATGCTTCATTTTTCTTAACTTGTTTCTTTTGTTGGCCACTAAAGATTCGTGGTTCAGGAACAGGTGCTCTTCTGTTCATAGAATCACAGAATCAGTGTGGTTGGGAGGCACCACAGCAGGTCATCTGGTTCAACCTCCTGCTCAAGTAGGGTCATCCTACAGCATATTGCACAGAATTACATCCAGATGTTCTAAAATAGGAAGATGTGCTAAATGCATCTTACATATTAGTCAGTACTGATATGGATGAAGAAAGTGAAGTGGTTAAAGACTCCTTAACCTGTCTTAAAAATCTGTTGATTATTAAAAGGATTCCCCCCAAATAGTCTACTCATCAACTGGTCAAATGACCCTTCAACCTGAATGGTATAGCAGCTTTAAACCATACAGGAAACATGACATCATTCCATTTTTGATTCCTTCTTCCTTTTTCCCTTTTCCCTTTTCCATTCTCCTTTTTACTTTTTCCTTTTTTTTTTCTTCTAATTTTTTTTCTTTTCCATCACTTGTTGAAAGTTGAAAAAGAAATAAAGAGGATCTGAAGGAGAGTCATAGGAACCCTGATAATAATAAAATAAACTTTATGGTAAGAGCTAATGAGAAAAGTTCTAGAGCAAGACTGAGTGCACATAAAGGAGATTAAGATCCCACTCTAATGAGTGAGACACGTTAATTTGCACTAATGGCCATATGTCTACTCAGATACGTGCATGCATCCATAATCACTCAATTCTTCCAAACTGAGTCAAAAGAGAGCACTTTATTACATAGTTGCTACCCTTGAATAAAATCAACCTTTTCATAACTTTGACTTGACTACAGATTTGATTCAGCAAGTGTGCACTAATTCGTGCCTCTATGTCCATTTTACTTGTCATAAGTATAATTACCATGAAATTTAAAAGTGAATTACCATTAAACATGACTCAAACCTGTCATAAATAAAGTATAATGGTTCTGGAGTAGTGAAAGATTAGCCTTTTTTTTTCTTTTTTGAGAATTGTGTTCCAGTTTGGTTAACATTCAGTTGTGTGGAAAGATGCAAGACTTGTTTGCTTATTAGTTTCTTAATTGCGAATACAAGCAAAAGGTTCCCATTTTGTGTGCTTAGTTTCAAAAATTGTATAGAAACATTATTCCCAGTAGATTTTGATGGATTTTAAAAACTGAAATCTAAGACACCAGGATAAATTATTTCTTAGGAATGCCACTATTTTCTGTCTCTGAAAAACAACCAAGGAAAATACTGACATTAATACTTAGATTGCCTTGTCTTGTGAGCTTTTAGATTCTGATAGCATTTTGATATTGCATTTCTAATATAAAAAAATATTTTCTCCTACTAATTTTTTTCATTTGTTTTCTTTTCAGCTCCTTGTGGCTATAATGTAACTGCTCAGAACGGTACAGTTTATTCCCCAGGATTTCCAGATGAATACCCAAATTCCAAAGATTGTACTTGGTTAATAATTGTACCTCCAGGCCATGGGATTTATATCAACTTTACCTTACTCCAAACTGAACCTGTGAATGACTACATTGCAGTTTGGTATGCAATTTTTCAAAATAGAAGTGATTTTTTTTCTGATTGATCTCACTCTCCCAAGCTACAGCTTTTCTTAGTATTGCTCTTTATGTTGGCATGTGTGCTGAAAAATAGCATAAAACAAGTTGTAAGGTTATATGGAAAAAAATATTATTTATCACTATCTGAACTCATTTAAGAATATTGTTCCAAAAGCCCTTTGAAACTCAAACTCAGTTATCAATCAGCTCTTGTTTGACCTCTCTCTTTTCCGAGTTGAGGCCGTGTTAGGTCAAAGTGGTGTAATAATCTGCACTATCTTCAACTACGTGTTCCATGAACATATCAGGCAATATATGCTAGTTATAGCAAAACTTTTTGACATCTTTAGATATTAACTAATTTGGACATTAAGATTTTCTTAAATTTTCTTCATATTTCAATATGGTTGATAGGCACACTCTTTAACTTTTCTAACCCAGGATTTCAGGCCTTGTACCTCCATGACTTTAAGCTTCATTTTGTATGTTCCCTTTTTATGACCTTGTATTTCTTTCTACCCAAACCCATCCCAGCTTGTGACCTTGGCTGAAGGAAGAGGTTTCAGGGCTGTCTAAATTCTTGCATAAGAATATGCATAAATAATGCTGAATATGTTAGAAACCTTCTCATCTCTGTCTAATCCTGGTCCTTACCCCACTTAAGGTGCAAAGTGACTTATTTCTCATATATGCTACAGAGAGTTCAGCAAAAGGACAGTTTGCACAGAATATAGGATTTAACTCATTTGTGTGTGAGTCAGCTGCTCCCATCTCCCAGCTACTTCGCTATTCCTAGACCTAGTGATGAATTTTTTCCAGACAGTTTATAGAGATGCATAACTGTTTCTGAATTGCCATTGGGCTGCCTCTGGTATTTCCATCACCTATAAACTCAAGCCTAAAATGCATCATAGGTTGTCCTCTTTGGCATCTTTGGGATTAATTTAAAAGGCAAGAGTAACTTGAAATTTCCACAACTCTGTATGTATCAGTCATGAGTTGAAGACTTGTAGGATTTGGGTCAAAAATGTTAGAAATATGACAACATTACAAGAATTTTCTAGATTTTTTTGTGGGAGGGGGCTTTGGCTGATGTGTACATGAGAATTTTTGATGAGAACACACATTGAAATTTCAGTCAACCTCTAAATTTCTTCCCCGTGTAAATACAAAAACTATTGCAAAGCTGCCAGTCTCTCAAAAAATATAATCCTTTTAAGATGGAAAGAGTATTCTGTGTTACTAGAAATAAAAAGAAAACAAACTGATTTTAAATCATTAAAAAAAATTTTGTAACAAAAATTTAACCTGCTCTCCAGAAAAAAGAGACTGTTAATTTAAATGCTAAGAACAGTGGTTCTTCAGCTAACTTTTTTATGTTTCACTTCCTAGGGATGGTCCTGACCATAATTCTCCTCAGCTAGGAGTTTTCAGTGGGAACACAGCTCTGGAAACAGCTTATAGTTCCACCAATCAAGTCCTCCTCAAATTTCACAGTGATTTTTCAACAGGAGGATTCTTTGTCCTCAATTTTCATGGTTGGTTTGCTTTATAGACTTAACATTTATTTACCACAGTCAATTAGTGATTTTTGAAAATATTTCTTAACTTTGTGGTTTACTGATTTACCAGGATTCATGGATTTGCTATTTTTTTTTTAAATAACAGTAAAAACTAGTTTTTAAAACCACACATTAAATAATCTTAAGAATGTTAATTTGTGGCTTTGAATAAACTGTGTTCTATATTTAATGTTAATTGTCGCTATATAATATTAAGCTTTTAC
Organism: Manacus candei; assembly: GCF_025592945.1. Taxonomy (NCBI): domain Eukaryota; kingdom Metazoa; phylum Chordata; class Aves; order Passeriformes; family Pipridae; genus Manacus; species Manacus candei. The sequence continues at coordinate 11,792,320 of NW_026138059.1, read as the reverse complement.
CTTTTTAATTACTTTGGCCTATTTATTAGTTAGCATTTAACATTCTCCAACAAAATTCTTCTCCAACTGACCATGCCTAGGGTTTATGGTCAGAGAGATTTCTGGTAGGACTATGGTACGACTGAACAACAGCTCTAAGACTGATATCCAGCAAAATACTTTGTTCAAATTTGCAAATCCTTACAGAATTGTTACTCAGAGTCTCAAATGGTTTTCTTGTCTGTGGTTTTCTCCTAAAAGAAGGTCATGATGCATGGTCACCTAAAGCACTTACCTGAGAAGCAAAAACTAAAGTGGATAGGACTATCAAGTTGTCCAGGAAATTATTTCCATGGAGAGGAGAGTTTTTCTTTAGTATGTACACTCTGGTCACAAACTTAAATTTTGTAGGCATTCTACTTCATTTGGATTTTTTAATCCAGAAATGTCTTTTTCAGCTAGTGGTCACTTTCCTTATGAGATTGCTCACAAGGTATTGAAACAAATTTGAAGAGTAGAAATTTTGCTTTAAAGAATCATATAATCATAGAATGGTTTAAATTTGAAGGGACCTTAATGATCATCTAGTTCCAACCCCCCTTCCATGGGTAGGAACACTTTCTACTAAACCAGGTTTCTCAAAACCTTATCCAGCCTGGACTTGTACACTTCCAGGGATCCACAATTTCTCTGGGCAACCTGTTCCACCCTCATGCAATGTCATGACATTTAACTTGGAAAATGTTGTAACTGAGAGACTGTGAGGTTTAGTGGAGCTCTGTGAATTTGGGAAGTATGACTATGAAATGAATTTTCTGTAAAATAGTCCTTACATCAGTTTGGTTTTTTTACTTAAATTTGCAGCTTATCAGCTGAGGAAGTGCCAGCCTCCACCCACAGTTCCACATGCAGATTTGTTTACAGAAGATGATGATTTTGAAATAGGTAAAAAAACCGGTATTTCTTTTTCTTTCTTCTGTTTCTATTTGAATTCTAAATAAACTAAGCTATTAATATATTTCATCTTCCACCTGAGATTTTGATATACTTCTGTTTGAAGGATTTTTGAGGTTTAACTTCTTTTTGTCAATAATTTTTCCAGGAGATTTTGTGAAGTACAGGTGCCATCCTGGTTTCACCCTTGTTGGACAAGATGTATTAACCTGCAAACTGAATTCACAGTTGCAGTTTGAAGGATCCTCTCCATCTTGTGAAGGTAGATATATGCTTGCATGGTCTATATATCATTAGTATGCATCCTACAGAAAGATTTTTAGGCATGGCCTTTTCATTAATGTTTAAAAGAAAATTTTCCATTTATTTCTTTAATATCTAAGCAGTGCACACATTGTCATATATTGGTCGTTAAGAATATTGCACAGGCACATACCTGCTTTAGAATCAAAAGAAAAGTGTTTTAACTATTTAACTCCACCATTAATGAAACATTGATTTCTAAAAATCATTTAACATATTTTATATCACTTCTTATCAAACCAAAGATTTCTTTAAACTCTTGAAGAATTAAAAAGAAAAATAAATTAAATTAAGCTTTCAAAATGAAATGAGAATCTTTTCTCTGTGCTTTCAAAAATATGGTGACATAGTATTTCAAACAAGGACTTAAAAAACCATGAATGATGTTTAGATATGTATTCATACAGAATTTTTTCATCTTCATGGAAAAGTTTATCTTGGAAATTTGTACTATGTCGTCCAAAATTTGTTTTTCAACAGATGTTCTTTGTTTGGTTTTTTTTTTGTTTGTTTTTATTTTGCTTGGTTTTTAAATAGCGGATAAAAAAAGGTTTTGAAATGATGAAAAAGTGATCAAGAAAGCATTTGTAGAATTTTGTCCTAAAGTAACTCAAAATTTTTTTTGGAAAATAAAAGTTACTGATGAGATGCCATCATTAAAATTTTAAGGAATTCAAAAAGTGAACAGAAGTTCTAATACTCATATCATATTATCCAGGCTTAGTTTTGATCTATTGTACATAATTATGGATGGAACACCTTCTATAGCATGAGATAAAAACATCCATATGCTCAAGAGGTAATGCTGGAAACACAGCAATCATTGTGATGCTTTATTAAGAGCTGGTTATCTTCCTTCCTGTTACCCTTATTCTCTATTTCTATGATTTAAAAATTAATGAAGGATTCAATAGTACAAGCTATATTAGTTTATTATTGCCATATTTTATGCACCTATAAGAATTTTTTCCACATGACCACCCATACTCGAGTAAAGTGGGGGTTTTTACCTACCGTTTCTTAACCTGTGCATACAGTTAGCTGGGATCTGTAATGGATTCAGAGACAGGGACTCCATGTCTTTGTTTTGGATGGAAAAAGAGTCATTATTCACTTCAAGACCCTCACCATAAAATAAAGTAATGAGAAAATTGTGTATTTCTGTATCTTTCTGATCAGATAACTCAATACTTATTAATTTTTTTCCTTTTCTTCAATCGATGCATTTCTCTGATCCAATTATATTTTAATAAGATGATTGTACTGCAAATCCAGACTTCAATTTTTAGTTGACAGTAACAGTAGTAAGTTAACTCTTGACTGTGTCAATTAGAGTGTCAATGAAAAATGAAAACCTAAAGTAAACTGAACAATTATTGTAAAATCTACAGAGATATTAGGAGCTTCTGAAAATGATTAACCATCTATAAAACACAGATTATTTCCAACAGTTCTTGCAGATGCTGTGCAAACTCGTGGCTTTCTCTGACCATATTGATACTTGTTTCTTTGCAACTATTTGAAACATTGTTGACTGTGGTGGGTTGACCCTGGCTGGATGTCAGGTGACCACTAAAGCCACACTGTCACTCCCCTCCTCAGCTGGACAAGGAGGCAAAATACAACAACAAGCTCGTGGGTCAAGATAAAAAGAGAGATCAGTCAGCAATTATTGCCAAGGGTAAAACAGACTCAATTTGGGGAAAATTAATCAAGTTTATTACCAATCAAATCAGAGTAGGGTAACTAGAAAATAAAATCAAATCTTAAAAACACCTTCCCCCTACTTCTCCCCTCTTCCTAGGCTCAGCTTCACTCCTGATTTTCAGTACCTCCTCCCTGGCAGCAGCATGATGGAGCAGGGAATAGAGATTGTGGTCAATTCATCACACATTGTATCTGCTGATCTTTCCTCCTTAGGGGTACTGCTCAAACTCTTCCTCTGCTCTAACATGGGAGTCCCTTTCATAGCAGAAAGCCCTCCATAAACTTCTCCAGTGTGAGTCCTTCCCATAGGCTGCCATTCTTCATGGACTGCTCCAGTGTGGGTGTCTTCTATGGGGTGCAGTCCTTCAGGAACAGACTGCTCCAGTGTGGGTCCCCTGTGGCATCACAAGTCATGCTAGCAAACCTGTTCCAGCATGGGGTCTTCTCTCCATGGGGCACGTCTTGCCAGGAGTTTGCTCCAGGGCAGCTCCCCATGGGGTCTCAGCCTCCTTTGAGCATCCACTTGCTCCAGCCTGGAGTCCTACACAGGCTGCAGATGGTATCTGCAGCATTTCCAAAGAAGAGGAATGAAGCTTGTGAAGGGTCTAGAGAACAAGCCTTATGAGGAATGGCTGAGGGAACTGGTGCTTAGCCTGAAAAGAAGGAGAATGAAGGGATGCCTTATCGCTTTCTACCTGAAAGGAGCAGTGAAGTGGGAGTCGGTCTCTTTTCCCAGGTAACAAATAATAGGACAAGAGGAAATGCCTGAAATTGCACCATGGGAGGTTTCAATTGGATATCGGGAAAAATTTCTTCACCGAAAGGCTTGCAAAGGATTGGAATGAGTTGCTTGGAGAAGTGACTGAATCATCATCTTTGGAGATATTTAAAAGATGTGTAGATGTGGCACTTAAGGATATGGTTTAGTGGTGGACTTGACAGTGTTAGGCTAATAGTGGTCTCAATGATTCTAGAGGTCTTTTCTAAACAAAACTATCCTATGATTCTATGAGCTCCACTATGGACCTTCATGGGCTGCAGGGACACAGCCTGCCTCACTGTGCTCTTCATCACAAGCTGCAGAGGAATCTCTGCTCCAGCACCTCCTTCTCCTTGGTATCTGCAGAGCTGTTTCTCTCACATATTCTTACTCCTCTCTTGTGCCTGCTGCTGTGTGGGACTTTTTTTTTCCTTCTTAAATGTGGGATCACACAGATACTGCCACTGTAGCTGATAGACGTGGCCTTGGCCAGTGGCTAGTCCATCTTGGGAACTGGCTGATCCCTATGTCTGTCAAACACAGAAAGCTCCTGACAGCCTCTCCCAGAAGCCACCCCTGCAACCCTCTCACTACCAAAACCTTTCCATGTAAACCCAATACATAGATGAATACTAGCAGATCTGTATTTCCCTCACAGATTTTGTGGATTTTGTGAATTTCTTCCCTTTCTTGTATTTGTTATTTATTGTTATTCAAAATTACTCTATGAATTAAAGTTACTAGAATTTTGTTATTCTATAAGTTGTTTCTAATTGATTTTTAGGAACATCTTTAGTACATATGTTGGGTTTTGGTTTTTTTCTTTTTTTCATTAAAAAGATTAAATAACACAGTTCTTTCTGAGGAGAATACCACCTGTTAATATTTTTTGGTCACGTATTCTTTTAATGTGAATATACCAAAGCTTTGTTGGAAGAAGGACACCAAAAGAACTAATCTGACAAAAAAAAAAAAAGTGTCATCTGAGTGATTCAGAGACAGAAGACAATGCAATTGTAGGCATTAGAGTAAAGATTCTGGCACAGTTATTTTGGACAGACATAAGAGAGGAATTTCTTTAGATAAATTGTAATGCAACTGATTTCCTTTCTTCAGATAAGTTGTATCTTTAAATAAATGCAAGTTTCCTTTCTGGAAAATAGAATTACTTGGGTTTATTTCTATCCCAGCCTCTCCAGCATTACTATGGAGATAAGAGTTGAATTTAATTCCTATTTAATGATGAAACCCTGGCTTATACTTATGAAGATTTCTTCTGGATCATATGAAATATTGGTAGATAATCTAAAAGTTGTGTTTTTAATGGCCATCTTTATAGTGTTTACTTAAAGATAAATACTTGAAAGTACTCATGTTGCATTCTGAAAGCCTAAGTATCTGAAGGGGGGAAATATATATTTCTGAATCAGATCAAAAATTCCATATACCACACAAAATACCCAGTGTTCCGTCTCTAGCAATGGCCAGTAATGATTTTCTAGTGAAGGACAGAAGATCATTGCAAGCATGCAGTTAATTAAGGGCTCAATCCAACTGTAGCTAAGCCACGCTTAGGCTAGCAGTGTTCTTTATATTTTAAATCTCATAAAGCTGTTTCTTCAGTGGAATTATTCAGTCCTATTTTGAACCCATATAAATGAATTAAATCCACAAAGTTTTGTGCAAGCAGTTGCACAATTTATTTATGTAATATGTGAAGTCATTTCTCTGTCTGCTTTGAACTTAACACCTACTGTTTTCACTTCAAGTCCTCCAGTTCTTATGGAGAAAAAAAACTGTAATAAGTTGTTCTCTATTCACCATATTTATGACAAGATTCTATAGACCAGAGGATATGTCATACCTTTAATCGTTCTTGCCATCCTCAATACACTTTCCAATTCTATTTCTTTTCAGATGATGCAGTATGGAACTGTACTTGTGCAACACTATTTGATCCTGATAGACCTGAAAAAAATTGTTACTTGCTATGGAATTTGCATCTTGTATTTCAGGCTAATTTTTGGACTGTCTTCTTGTATTTCTGCACTTTACCCATTACTTACAATTTTTTAAATAGTCCTTGTTTAAATCAGCTTCACATTCTTTAAAGATACCAGAAAACTTTCCATTTTCCTGAGTTGTGCCACTATATTTTAGTAGGCAATAAATATATTTATATGATAGAAGGCCAGGTTCTAGGATACTATATGCAAGTCTGACGACATATCTGACAGACAAGAAAAATGAGTCTCTGTGACCACTTCTACATCATTCTGAATGAAAGACCACCAGAGCAACTGTAATCACACCACACTGCAGCTTTCTTACAGCTCCCTTTCCCTTCCTATCTGGTCTATCCAAGGAGGGTCTTCCTCAAAATGCTTGGTGCTGTGATAACTTGCCAGGTGTTTTCTAATGTGCAGCGCCCCAGGCACCCTACAGAACATGCTGTCAATGTGCATGAGTTTATGTTTGCCAGTAGTTGAACATTTGTGATTTCTGTTTATACGCTCGAAGCCCCTGTTCTCATCCTACCCTTATATCCTCTTGGGACAAATTCCTTTCATTTTGTAATTGCTGTTGGGGAAATGTAGAGATGTAAATTAAAGCATGATGAACATTGTGACAGCAAGAAGTATTCCCATATTGGTCACAAAAATTGACATATTAGTAAAACAGATAATGGACATTTAGTATAAGGTAAAAGTCTCTAATATAATCTTTAAGCTGCTCAAACACTTAAGTCTGAAAGGTGGTGTGATAATATTGTCCTACTGTGGTGATAATATTGTCCTACTGTGGTGATAATATTTATGAATGAAAAGCAAAATCAAAGATGAAGACAACAGAAGTACTATTAGATGGTCAGGCCTTCCCCAAGAAACCTGAAACAGATTCCTCCAAAATCCAGTTAAAGTAATCTGTGTCTCGAAACTAGGATATGATGTGAGATATGCTGTAGAATTACTCTTTTTGTGACACCACCCCCCTACCCGTAGTTACATGTGACTGTACAGCATAAGATAGTTAGTATTTCCTGTTGTTCTTCTGTAAGCATTGTCTCATATATGAATCTATGCAAATTAACAAATTTCAGTACTTGAAATTTACATATGCAACAATATTATTAAAAATGAATGCAAAATAGATTACTTATGTCCCACAATATGCAGAGAAGTATTTTTGGGGGGGGGGGGTTAAAGTAATTATTCCTGTTATCATTCCAAACTATTTTATAATAGCCATTTTTAAAATTCATAGGATATACTTATAAATAAATGATAATTAAATATATTGCAGCGCTCAACTGTCTAGTTCTGTTTTGCAGCTCAGGTTTTCTTTATTGGTAAACTTCACATCAGTTCCTAAAATTCTAGAAGTGTAGGGAGTTGAGTCATCCTGTAATTTAACTGACGGAAGAGTCCAGAAAGTATCTAATACAATACTGAAGAGTATAATGTTAACATGTTAATTGATTGACAAATAGAAGAAACAGTATCAACAGGGGAATATTGTGGTGGGTTGATCTTGGCTGGATGGCAGGTGCTCACCAAGCCACTCTATCACTTCCCTCCTCAGCAAGAAGGGGGAAGAAAATACAAGGGATAAAAACTCGTAGGTCAAGATAAGGCAGTTTACTAAAGCAAAAATGAAAGTTCTCATGCACAAGCAAAGGAAAAAACTTAAATATTTTATTCTCTACTTCCCATCAGCAAATGATGTCCAGACACTTCTCAGGAAGCAGGGCTTCAACATGTGTAGCTGTTGTAAATAATGAATGTCCCCCCTTCCTCCTCTTTCCTTTTAGCTTTTATTGCTGAGCAGATGTCATATCATACAGAATATCCCTTTGGTTAGTTTGGTTCAGCTGTCCTGGCTATGCCTTCTTCCAAGATCTTGCTCAGCCCCAGACTACTGGGGGGATGTGAGTCGCTATGTTGGAGAGACAGGGATGATGCTGTGCCAGCCCTGCTCAGCATCATCAGCCACAACTCTGATGTGTTAACAAAGCCTTTCTAACTACCAAGCACAGCACTGTGAGGGCTGCTGTCGGGAAAACTAACTCCGTCTCAGCTAAACCAACACAAATATGTTTGCCTCATCCGAAGCACCTTGTATTTAGCATACTCTATTTTTATCATCATCATCATGGCTAGGCTTTGCGAACAAAGATTTGGGAAGGGCTCCACCCACGTTTGTTGCAAGCGCGCTGGTGGCTAAAAAGGTCAATACGAGATAGACATGTCCAGTTGCAAAAGGCTAACGATGCTAAAGGCAAGAGCTAGTATTATAGAACAAAAAAGTCAAAATTGCCGGGTTTTGTTTTTACCTGTTGTGTGTATGATACCAAGAAAATAACACTGTGGAGTTTATTTTTATTCAAATTATAGATATTAGTTATTCATGTTATTAAAAATGGATGTTTTGTTTTACAAAGCAAGGTGAAGCAGTCTCACTGTCTCAGTATCTCAATTTTATGTCTTTAGCCATGTAAGTCTTATAAAATATTCAAGTGTAGCTTCCACCTAGAGATTGTTATGTAATCAGCAGCTAAGCTATACTGGGGTGGAGTTGGTGAGTAATTCCCCATTGTGCAGAAAAAGCCAGCAAAGGCTGCCAAGATGAACACTATCAATTTGCCACATAACCCTCTGATACAGCCAGCTTCCCAGACTGCAGAGGAGCAATACACTGTCTGCCTTCCCCTGTCCTTGAACTACTCCAGAACTGCTGCACTCATAAGTCCCTGTGGTCTGTCTCCTATGAATGTCTGAGATTGGAAGGGACCTCTTGTCCAATCTTAGCCGTAGGAAGTGAATCTTGGCCATAGGAAGACTTAAAGCTATAGCTCATTCTGTAAGGAGATTTGGTCATTTCTGCTCTAGCACAAGAGAGATACTGAGCTATTTCCAGGTTAGAAGGACATAAGAGTTTCAATTTTACTGAATGTTCTGCTCTAGGAATATGCTGGGTTTGTATCAGTACTGCAGGGGAATATTCCATATCCCCTTTCATCCTTTGCATCACTATTTGCACTGATTTGTATTAGAAAGGTGCATTTTTGTTTAACCTGAGCAGTACTTCTTCCTTTGGGGAATTGTTTTGCTAGTAAGGTTCTGAAGTCCAGTAAGTGAATACAATAGAATATATGGAGGAAAGAATTCCTACAGCAATCCTGCATTGATCTGTTTCTTATGTTGTGTTCATGTGGTTATTTGTTCAAGGAAATTCTCTGACCTGTGAGCTGTTGATTTTTAATATTAATCCACCAAAGAAATGTTCTTAATTACAAAGCAGCTTCATACTTTTGCTCAGTAATGAGAGAAGGGCATGAGGAAATATCTGCAAAAGGTACATTTCCCCCTGTGATGAATAAATTAGTTTCAGATTCCTTCTTAAGAGTCGGCTGTGAGGAATGAGAAAGCTGGGAACAGTTTTTCTCTGTTATTGAAAACTTTTACCTGCTTTTGAAAAACATATATTTTTTTGTTGTTATTTTTTCAAACCTAGCAAATACACTATTTTCTTGTCGCTTTCCCTCACTTTTTGTCTCTGGTGTCCTTTACGAGAAAAAATAAGTGACCTAAGAGCAAAGTAGGTGAACTAAAAAGGCAGGAAAAGTAATTTCTTTGTTTTTTTTATCCTTCCCCCTTACTCCTCCCAGTTTCCTATTCCTGTCTCTTTTTCTTTTTGCAGACGATTCTCACCAGTTCACATCTGTAGCATTGCCACAGGTTTCTGAGATGGTCACAGTCAATGTGTCTGTGCTATCAGAGTGTGATTGTCTTTCTTCCTGTTCTATAACATTTCTTTTTTCCCAAAGGAAACTAACATTTTTCACTTCTCTGAATTGGTGACTTTCCTCTATGGTTTCATTGCATTTCTTTCCCTGACTCCATTTCTTTAAGACGCTGGCAGTGAATTTCTTGAGTTAATGCAACACTTTGTGACAATGTTCTGGGGATCACTGTAAGCTAATCTCGGACTTTTCAAAATGTAATTTTGAATCTTATTCTTAGTGGACAATCCTACACCCAAGATTCTGAAAACTTCAGCTAATGGAGTAAGTAAACAGAAGTTCATGCAGCCTGTTCTTAAGAAGACACTTACAGTGCATCTCTTTGGAAACGATACCTGTGGAAATTTAGCTGAAAGACCACCCGTGTAAAGTCTGCAATAATAGCCTTTCAATTAACCCAACTGTTAACTTTTCTGGAATAATATGTACCATCAGGCTTTCCATTTAATGAGGTCACCAGGCTTTAGTCTTTTCTTGACTGTATGTGTGTAACACGCAGATTTTGTTTGCAGACCTCAAATCTGAATGACAAATAAATAATTGGTTTCATGAGTAATTTGATCAATAGTTGTTTCCCTAACTTCCTAACAAGCTGAGGAAAAGCAGGCAAAAAAAGATATTTATATCCTTACTTTCTCTGATGGTAGTTTTTAGCTATGGCACATTTACAAAAAACATTCTGGAGGTATTTACTACAGTCCCATTTCCCATTCCAAATGACACTTTGCACCTACATTTTTGTCATGTTTAATTGATGGTAGCTGTTTCTTAAAGCATAGTTTATCCAGAGAGGCAATAGTTTACCAGTGTTGAAAAGAATCATTGTGTCTTGCTGTGAAAAATCTGACAGCATTACTGATTTCTCCAGGATACTACTAATTTATGACTTTGAAGATCAGCTCTTAATCCTCAAGGTGCTCCAGCAGACTTCACCATTTTAACAAATGTTCCAGTGAAGCCAATACTGGATCGTAAAAGCCACCTTTTTCTTTCTTAAAATAGTCCTGTAGCATAAAGAATGATACTATGGGTTAAAGCAGATTGTGGAACTATGTCATGTCAGCTACTCTTCATCACTGATGAGCACTTTTACTGCAATGTCTGACAGGAAATCTCATGTTGCTAATCAGACTTCTGCTCAGAAATAAGTCTAATCTACTTAACTGAGGGAAAATAGTTATTATTTATCTGACAGTATGTTTCTGCTCAATGTTTTTCTATGATAATTTGCTGGTTTACTCGTACTTTCTGCATATTCTTGAGTGAGAGCACTTTATTCTTGTCTTCTTTGAACAATATAGGAAGTCAGAATAACAGTGCGTTTCATTTTAAGATAATGAAAAATAATCACAGAATCACAGAATATGCCAAATTTGAAGGGACCCACAAGGATCACCGAGTCCAACTCCTAGCCCTGCAAAGGACCATTCCCAAGAGTCACACCATGCCTGAGAATATTGGTCCAAACACTTCTTGAACTCTGTCAGGCTTGATGCTGTGATCACTTCCCTGTGGAGCCTATTCCAGCACCCAATCACCCTTTAGGTGAAGAACCTTTTTCTAATATCCAGCCTAAACCTCCACTGACACAACTTCAGGCCAATCTCTCAGGTCCTGTCACTGGTCACCACAGAGAAGAGATCAGTGCCTGCCCCTCCTCTTCCCCTCACAAGGAAGTTGTAACTGCAATGAGGTCTCCCCTCAGTCTCCCTTTCTCCAGGCTGAACACACCAAGTGACCTTAGCTGTTCCTCATATGGCTTCCCCTCAAAGCCCTTCACCATCTTTGTTGCCCTCCTTTGGACACTCTCTAATAGCTGAATACCTTTTTATATTGCAGTGCCTGAACTGCACACAATATTCAAGGTGAGGCTACAGCAGTGCAGAGTCGAGTGGAACAATCCCCTCCCTCAACCGGCTGGAGGTGCTTTGCTTGATGTAGGACAAAGTTGGCCCTCCTGGCTGCCAGGGCACTGCTGACACATATTTAACTGCCAGTGACTAGCACCTCTAGATCCTTTTCTGCAGCACTGCTTTCCAGCATGTCATTCCCCAGTCTGTATGTACATCCAGGTTTGCCCCATCCCAGGTGAGGAATCTGGCATTTTCCCTTGTTTAACTTCATATGATTGGTGATTGCCCTTTAATTTTCGAGGTCTCTGCAGGGTCTTCCTGCCCTTGAGGGAGTCAACAGCTCCTCCCAGCTTTTTCATCTGCAAACTTGCTTAGTATCCCTTCCAGTCCTGCATCCAAGTCATTTATGAAGATGTTGAAGAGCACAGGGCCCAAGATGGAGCCCTGTGAAACCCCACTGTTGACAAGTCTGATGTTCGCCCATTCGCTGTTACCCTCTGTGCTTGACCCATGAGCCAATTCCTCACCCACCACATAATGTGTTTATCCAACTGTGTGCTGGACATTTTGTGCAGAAGGATACTGTGAGAGACAGCACTGAAAGCTTTGCTGAAATCCAAAAAGAGAACATCAACAGGTTTCTCCTGATCAAATAGGTGGGTTACCTTGTCATAGAAGGAAATCAGGTTTGATAAGCAGGACTTTCCTCTCACGAAGCCGTACTGGCTGTGACAGGTATTCCTACATTAAGAGACAATCTATGGATTAAAATACTGAAAAGAATTCCTATGACTTTATATACCATTGTCCCATAGGCCTTCCCCCTCTCAGGATCTTCTATGAAAAATGGCTTTACCTCTTAGAGATATTGTATGCTACAGGTAGTGCTGTCAAATGATATCAGAAAGGGATACATGCCACGGAAAAATTATTTGCTTGCCATTTTTTTCCCAGCCCATATCTTGTTCCTCCTTCTTGGTTGCCTCTTCTCACTTGAATATTACATTCCTACTTTGCACAAGTTGACATTTTTCTCTCTGACTGAACAAATTTTTTATCTATTACTAAACCTAAATTTCACCTCCAATTTTGCAAAAGGCCCTCTAAGGGAAATGGTCCAGTTTTTAATGTTCGTTTCTCATATTTACGTGTGGGTTTTCCCCTGTAATATATTTTTCTCCGATCATGTTTTCCTCTGTTATGTTTATGTAAGTACCTGGGTACTGTGCCAGACAGTTTCCAGGAATGCATCTCTGTCAAGATATATTTGTGAATCTTACAAAAAAAATTTGTTAAAATGCACATCTTTTATGAAACCGTGGACAAAATGTATCAGACTTCAACACGAAAGAGGCATGAAAAAATCAGTCCTGCAGGACAGGCAAAATGTTAAAGAAAAACAGTGACCAAAAAAAGAACTTCTTAATCAAAATCGGTATTTGGGATGTAAAATTTACAATATTTTAATATCGTATAGTCGTTGCAATATACAGAGATCATAAATGCCTGTGAATACTAGGTGAAACTACAGTTTATTGTGAGTTCTGAGTTTATTTTGAGTTCCACAGGAGAAGTGGTTTCTGAGAAGGTCTGTCTTGAATGACTTGGAGCATTCTGTGTCCAAAATGAACACTTAGCTAAAAACACATATCTTTCAAATGATCTGGTGTTCCAATATATTGGTATTCCAATATATTCCAATATATTGAATGTTCCAGTATATTGTCATGTTCATGTAACAGTTTTAATTCTTGAAGCTGGGTCATGTTTTTAAGACTGCAAATAGAATACAGTTTCCAAATAAAAAGTTTTACCAGGACTTTTACCTCACCTGTTTTGATCGTGCCAGCATATGTGAATCCCTTGACTGAAAACCATTTGGATTCTAACGTATTTCTGGGTTAATGTTTTACTATAATTAGTATCTTATTTCCTAATGCAAGGTTTACAAAAGCGGTCCTGTTTCTGTGTGTACTATAGGGAACTTTATTGTTTCTTCCATCTAGAATATAGTTTTAACATGTTTTCATTTGGAAACTGAACCTGAAGCATGCATTTCATAGAAAGGAAGCACTTTATTTCATTGCTGTTCTTGTTCTTCCTTTTGTGTCCTTTTTAGCACAATGTCCAGCGAATGAAATCCGTACAGAATCATCAGGAGTGATCCTCAGTCCAGGTTATCCAGGCACCTATCCCAACTCTCAGACATGTTCTTGGACTATAAAGGTTGAGCCAGGATATAACATCTCCATTTTTGTAGAAATGTTTCAAAGTGAAAAGCAATTTGATGAGCTGGAGGTATTTGATGGTAAGAGAGATTTAAATTCTATCTAATCACAAAAGACCAAATATTGTGTCGACTGGGCCTTGATTTCCAGTTGTTGGTTTCATAATGCAGTGACAAATCTGAAACTTAAACAGCAGTTCAGGATTTCTATTAATTTTACCTTAAATCTAAATCTGTTAGCCAGTTAAATTTTTTATAGATGTATTCAAGACAAAGAAGCTTTTAAATGTTCTTAGGTATTGTCAGAGGAGGAGCAGTAGAGCTGCAGCATCCCTATGAAAGTCACACAATTTCCTGTTTCCTGGGAAATATATATAATTTCTCTTCTAAAAGGAGAAATTAACATGCTGGTCTGTAAGGGTTCATTTCTGGTAAGGAAATATTTTGGGCTTATAATTCCATTTGTACAAATTAATAAAATTAATTGAGTCTAAATATTCAATATTGAGTTCAAATTCTGTCTACTTTCACCATAGCATAGCAGACCAGTGCAATTCACTGTTTGAATATACCACTGTTAGATTTTTTGACCATCTGTTTTCAGACAAAGAGTAGAGAAATGACAAAAATCCAGTTTCTAGTGCTACTCACAGTATCGCCTCTCAAAGGGCCCTACTTAATTCTTATTTTCTGCTGAATTCTGAATTTATTGTCACTTGTTCTGTTATCACTGATTGATTAGGATAACTAGTTTCTGATTGTTCTTAAATATATGTTTATTCATTTGGAAACCATTATCATATCATTGCTCATTAACCAAGAATATATGATAATTATGATAGAAACAATTAATATTCACTATGGGAGTTTCATAGCATGAAAAATATGAAAAGGACATATCTTTTTCAGTATCTTGCTCCAAGTATTTCTCTTAAATAATAAGTTTTTAATGTCTAAAATTATCAGTTTGTTTTCACTTTTTGGTAACAAAATTCTGGAAAAACCCACAATATTTTTAGTTCTTTTAAAAATGCCACTTCATTAGTGTATTTTTTTCTTCATAACATGTATGTTGGTCCATGCCATGTTACTGTAGAAAAAAGTCTGCAAGAAATCTATTACGACTGGCTTTTCCTCCACTCTATTTTGTATTTAACCTCAAGAAACTGTATAGCATACCTGGAATTTTTTTAGTGGTCTGATCACTTGTTTTCATTCGAAAAATACTGTTGAAACTGATTAATTTGCCTGATGTATTTTTTGTTTTCTTTCTTATGAATTTAAATGTAATGAAACCACGTTATCAATAATAGATCTGAGAGGAGAATTAACATAGTTCCTATGTTTTTAAGCATTTTCATTTTGTGACATGAAATTATATTCTTACAAATTCATCTCTACTGCAGCTTTACAGAAGTAATTTTTTCTACCACCTACCAGCAACCTTAAGTGAGGAAGATAATGGCATATTTAAAACCTCTCAATTACAGTGCCATGTAGAGATTCCTGATCTAGCTCTCAACAAGTTGATATTCAAATATGGCACATTGCAGTACCTTGCAGAGATGCTTGTGTCCCTGTGGCCACATTAGCAATGTGCTTTGCTGGACTAATTAGTTCTACACCTCAGCATGATGACTTTGTTGGGGCAGAAGGCAATGCTGATATGGCTATATTGCTTCCATTGATGGCTATAACTCAGACTAGCTCGTTCAGAGCTAGCTTAGGCGTTTCCCTGTATTGCTGCATTTTGCAACAAATATATGTCATATTGTGAGATCTTGTGTGGTCCAAAACAGTGTATAGTTTATCTAGGTTACTAGAACTGCACTGATCTATCTAAACCAGCTTAAGATACATCATCAAACTTGATGCAGAAACTGTATAAAGATTGGAAAGACAAATTTTACAGAAATAATGTTTGCTAAGGCACATGTCTCTGATTACTTTATAAGGCAGCTTTGGAATGCAAACCACAACAGTGACTGGACCTACCTGACTTCACTGTAAATTATGATGCTTCAGCAGCTGGACAATGATCAGGATAGGCATCCAGTCACGGAGGTCACCCTGGTCAACTGGGACCAATAAGCCTGTTAGACATTCCCGCTTATAAGTCATACCTTTAAGAAATCCATCTGAATTCTAAACCAGAGAAGCCATAAATGTACTATGAACAGAGTTATTAAAGTATTTTGAACTTGAAAACACTACATTCAGTCTATTCACATGGAATAGCATTCATTTAATACAGAAAAGTTCTTTTTTTCTCCCTGAACTAAATCACAAAAATTCTGTCGTTGAAAATAGAAGGAAATGTCAACTTTTACCTAATATTCAGAAAAGCATCATATGACACATCACTGCAGCAGAAGTTGAGTTTTTATTTCCTTATATAGACAAATTCTGAAACAATAATTAAAAAAATGTCATACTCAAGAACACCTAAGTCATGTTGCTGACCTTCCTGAAGACCATCTGAACAGCTGCCTGCTAGGTAAGGTAAAGAAACTGAAACTCAACTCCAAGAAAAACAAAGCAAACTAAAATACATTGAATCAATCCTCTGATCTCCCAATGACTAAAAAATGTGGTGTGGCATATGATGCTCTAAACTAATTTCATGGTCACTAATAAGGATTCTCACCTTGTTGTATGTAGTGGGTCTTTATTAGTAACTGTACTCTTTTAGTCCCTTTATTTGAGAATTTAGAAAGAACATATACATTCCCAACTGTAACACGTGTATTAAACCAATTTTAGAAAAACCCAGAGTGAAGCACAGAGTAAGTGAGTGAAATGTCACATTCTGAATCATTTTTTCAAGCAAAAATAAGAATTGACTTTAGCATTCTTTATTGTTTATCCTACACTGTAATTGTTAAACACTAACTCCCTACACTAACTCCCTAATATGATAAACAAACAAGTCACCAAGTATTTTGATGAGTGCATGCTGGGCAACCTGTGCCTAAAGCTATGCTTATTTGTTCTTATTTTGTATATGCATTTATTATTTAGAAGATATTTAATAATAGTTATTTAGTTGTAATATTGTCATTATGAACTGCAATTCCTAAGAACTGGGAGGTGGTCTTAATATTTATGTTTTGTTGTGGCTTTTATAGCCTCCATTTTCTACCTGAAATGTCACAGTGAGAAAATACACATTTGGTTTTTTTTATTGGACTGGAGGAGGAGGAGGCTGACAACAATTGCATTCAATTTTTAGGTGTCATTTGATTCAGTTTTATTTTTGTATTTTCATGTAACATAAGAACTGATTAGGCTGCAGCTGTTCAAACTCAGCAAAAAAAAGTGAATGAAGCAGCTCTTTATTTGTAATAGCAACTGTGACCAAGATAATGTTGGTTGAACATGGCTCATAGACTTGAAAAAACATGGAGCAAAAGCATAGTGTGCATATGAAGGGGAACGGTTCAGCTGGAGAAAACACAACATTCATATGGAGGAAAAAGATGCCATTTCATGTTTTAGAAAGCTTTTGTTTAGAGATTGGATTGATGTATATTTTTTTTCTCTTGCATATATGTTGTTCTATTATATAATTAGCCCCAAAAATAATTTTTCGTGCTTTTATGGTTTTATTGCAGTGAAGATAGCAGTCTAGTGCCAGAACATATTTTTTCAACATCCTGTATTTACCATAACTGTGCATCTTTTCACACTAAAATGAAACCATAATAAGCACACCTATTAATAGAGCTGAGTCACAGAAAAGTATGTAAATTCATAGCACTTGTACACTGTGATGATCTTATATTTGAAGGAGCATTTTTAACTGTGTTTACCACGTAATATGGTGGCATTTAAACTATTCAAGATGTATGATGTAAAAGAATGTATATATTTGCTACCGCTCACTAGTTAGATAAGAAATTTAATAAATAATAGATATAAAAGGACAAGGATTAGAAACACAACTTCATTCAAAATAATTGTGTCAGATAGAAATGAATAATTTTTTTAGAAAATCCACTTTTTTTTCAGTGTTTGTGGCAAAATGACAAAAATATATTGGTTTATATTTCTATTTGTTTGTACCAATATCTTTTATTGTGCCCTCTAATGAAAACCTAAAACCAGATGGACAGTTTTAATAGAGATCTGTTAATTATTTCTCTGAAAATGTCAGCTTATTTCCTATCCTATTGTGTTCACATTCACTTAAACTCATTGCACTTTAAAACTTCAAGAGTTTCTTTTTTCACCTCTGAAGGTTCTTCTGGGCAAAGCCCTTTACTGGTTGCTTTAAGTGGGAATCATACTGGGCAACTGAACTTCACAAGCAAAATGAATCAGCTCTATCTCCGCTGGTCAACGGATCATGCAACCAACAAGAAAGGATTCAAGATCCGTTACTCAGGTAACTACTAAAGCGTTCCAATAAATTGTACTTTGTTGCTATAAATACTATTGTCCAGCTGCACTTAAAACCATGAAGATAATTTACAATAATGTACATTTTAAGGATGTTTAATCATTCTGTTTTTTAAGGTAAGCACGGAACTTGATCTCTTCATTTTTTTTCTAGTGTGCCAAAGATCTCCAGATTAATGCTTCTCCAATTAATACTTCTCTCTGCACCTGCTCTCTTGTCTTATCAGACCTGGTGTGAGGCCTTTGAAATGTAGTAGTAAGGATAGCTCTTAGGTTTACCATTTCCTAGAGTTGCAATTCACAACTCTCAATACTGTGTTTTTCTTCATGTACAAATAAATGGAAAACTGGGATGGGGGAGGAATCTCTCATCTCTTCAACAGGCTGCATATGAATCTGGCATTGTGGTGACATGAAGATATGTAAACAGTTCATCTAACTAGTGTCAAAATTATTTCCCTTATTAATAAAAAAAATTAGAAAAAGTGTATTGCAGTACTGGATTAGACATAATGACCCTTACTCAGTTTTCAGTCTGTTTAAGATCTTTCCACCCATACATCTACAATGGTACTAAAAGACTTGGTTTAGGGATCATTTACATGATGTAAATAGTGTGTGAGAGAGAGAGAGAGAGGTGACAATTGCTGTCATTAACATTTGCACTTTTTTGTGTTTGGACTTGATTAGCAATGTAAAGATTGCGTGTGTTAATTTTGGTTCTTAATAATTGTCAGTATGAATTAGAGAAAGGAATATTAAGAATGTTTTAGCAGAACATTTCATCAAGCACCAAGTATCTTCCATTTAGTCATGTTAAAGCTCACTTCGTTTCTGTACCATCCAGGCACTGCCTGCTTAACTTCTGTAAAGTTTCTCTTGTTGCTGAAACAGAAGATCAGGGCTCAGCTCAGAGCATAATAATCATTGTTTGGGGGATTTAAGAACTATAAGCAGGACTGTGAGCAGTCAGGGGAAAAAAGGAGTCAGTAAAAGCATTATCTCCAGCTTGCAAGAAGTCTTTGAAATATTACTACAGACAGACTGAAACTGAGAGATGGAAAGGAAAGTTGTTTTCAAGCATACTGGAGATTCACCTAGTTTTTCATTGTGAAAAAGCAATTGCAGGACTTAATAGATGGATTGAGAGTGTTCAAGAGCAAACAAAGAAAACCACAGCCTCAAATGTGTGGCAATGAAGGGAGTGGGCCTTCAGTTGTTAATTCAAAGTGAAGAAGCAATATCTGGGTCACAAGAGTAGGCTTCATGTGAAGGATTTGTTTTATAAGTATCAGATTATTAAGGAGCCTTATTTTTGAGGAATTTGGGGAAATTATTTTATACCTTTGCTTGTACACAAAACACATTTTGCAGTAGTGAAGAAGTGGTCTGTCTAATTGCTAAGCTCAATTCATCAATTATTATGGCACTAGCTGCAAAAATAAAATTGGGAGGCTGGAGACAGATATGCAATCCTTATGGCTATGTTTTAGGAACAAACAACAGTTTAGCTTTTTCCACTTCACTAGCAGTCACTGCCTGCATTTTTCTCTAAACTTCTGTACATTTTACATGAGATTCAATGGAAATAATCAGCATGAAAGAAGAGTAACAGTGAGCGGCAGCATAAACAATTGGATTTGAATCTTAATGAGGGAGAGCAACATCATGAAAATAGGAAAAATACAAGATCCTAAAAAGGCTATTGATAGTGTGGCAGCTGTGACTGAGCCAGCAGGCTTCCTCATAATGAAGAACCTATTGAAATGAATTACTGCCCTCCCATAACCCTTCTCTTCTCCAGCTACGCCAGTGCACAAAATTTTGTAAATTGTAGCTTTGTCACAACTAGATTTCATTTGTAGATACAAATTTTATTCACTGTTCAAAAGTATAGAAGCTTTCAGAAAAATGTTTAATATTTTGTTTAGTGTACAACTTTAGTTGTGTAAACTGTTTGTCTAATATTAATGGTATGTTTTCTATCTTGTGGTTTAAGGCTTTTCACTAAATCTCAGTAGAAAAAAGCCATAGCATTACAGAGGAGGGGTATTCTTTAAAGGGCTTTGACATATTATAGAGGTACTAGCACGATTTTAGTCTAAATAAGGCATTTTCTAACTGCACTAACACCTAGATATTAAATGATCTCTTTCTTAGTCTATGGAGTATCTGTATGGCATAATGAAGCCAGGAGGGGAAGCATCAGTTAGATTTTCTTGCAGCTCTAGGGAAGTAATGCCTTTTTTTTCTTTGAAAGGGATATAGTATGGTAAAGTCACTAAAATGGAAGAAAAAAAAAAAAAGGAAAAGGTCTTGTGTGCTGAAATATCTTTTTTTTTTAATGCTTTTGTAGTGCTTGAACTTGACTTCCTGGTGCAGCTGGTTTCTACCCAAACTGTGCAGTATATTACAAACAGGGAAGATCTGTGAGTGCAGAAAGTGGAACTGGCTGAGCCCAGGCTAGGAAACCCACTCTATAAGAGATGAAAGTTTGAAACTGCTTTGAAAGACTCCTGAAGAACATACTTCTTGGTTTTTCTCCCTCAATGATTTATAACCCTGCAGCATATTCCTACCCAGGAAAGCTAGGATAAAAGCATAGAAAAGAAGAAGTTTCTTTTTTAAGTAGCAGTAGAAAGAATGAGAGTGCACTACAGTACCTGGCATACCCGGTGGAGGTACAAGGACTTGGGAACCAGTTGGGTACTTCACTTGCTACTTTTCAAGTTGACATTGCCTCTGTAACATTTACAGGCTTTTGTTTAACTTTTGGTTAGTCATTCAAAAGTAAATAAAGCAAGTGGTTACTTAGCTGCTTTGTAATTTCCTGCCAATAGGACTAGATATATGTAGATGTATGTATTACAAACCCCACCATAGGTCTCTATATTGGGTTTGAGTGGCCAGATTTTTGTGGCGGGGGGGCTACAATTGTGGCTTCTGTGAGAAGCTGTCAGAAGTTTCCACCATGTCTAATGGAGCCACGTCCAGCCAGTTCCAAGACAGACTGGCTGCTGGCTACATCCAAGCCCATCAGCCATAGTGGTAGTGCCTCTGCAATAATGTACTTAAGAAGAGAAAAAGAACAACCTCAGCCGCAGCCAGAAGAAAGGAGTGAGAATATGTGCGAGTGAGGACTCTGCAGACACCAAGGCCAGTAAAGAAGAAGGTGCTGGAGGTGATCTAAGTGCCAGAGCAGAGATTCTCTTGCAGACTGTGGTGAAGACCGGGGTGCAGGGCAGGCTGTCCCCCTGCAGCCCCTGGAGGACCCCATGCTAGAGCAGGTGGATGCCTGAAGGATGCTGTGACATAATGAGAAACCCATGGTGCAGAAGACTCCTGTCGGGACCTGTGGACACACGGAGAGAAGAGCCCACACTGGACCAGATTTGCTGGCAGAACTTGTGACTCCATGGGGGACCTGAACTGGAGCAGTCTGTTCCTGAAGGACCTCACTGTATGGAAGGGATCTGTACTAGAGCAGATCGTAAGGAACTCCAGCCTGTGGGAAAGACTCACATTGGATAGGTTCATAGAAGACTGTCTCCTGTGGGAGGGACACCATGCTGGAGCAGGGAAAGAGTGTGAAGGATACTCTTCCAAAGGAGAAAGGAGTGGCAGGAACAATGTGTGATGAACTGACTGCAACACCCATTTGAGCCCTACATTGCTCTTTAACTCCAGCAGGCCACTAAGCCACACCCAGTTGTTTGCTCACTCCCCCCCCAGCAGGATGAAGGATGAGGTAGAGAATCAAAAGAGTAAAAATGAGAAAACATGTTGGATAAGATAAACATATAAAGTTTAATAGGTAAAATAAAGGCTGCACATGCAATCAAATCAAAACAGGGAATTCATTCACTACTTCCCATTGACAGGTGTTCAGCCATCTCCAGAAATGCAGGGTTCCATCTAACTTAATGGAGACTTGGGAAGACAAACACCATAATGACAAACATCTCTCCTTCCTTCTTCTTCCTCCACCTTTTATTGTTGAGCATGACATCATATGTTGTGGACTGTCCCTTTGGTCAGTTTGGGTCAGCTGTCCCAGCTGTGTCCCCTCCCAAATCCTTGTGCACCCGTAGCCTCCTCACTGGTGGAGTGTTCTGAGGAGCAGAAAAGGCCTTGACTCTATAAGTGCTGCTCAGCAATAGCATCCCTGTATTATTGACACTATTTTTAGCACAAATCCAAAACACAGCCTCATATTAGTGACTATGAAGAAAATGAACTCCCTCCTAATAAACCAGAAGACCTGGGGAAAAGCAGGGGAAGGAGGAGGGCAAGGGAGAAGACTTTTAATATTTAGTTTTATTTTGCATTATTCTACTTTGATTTGATTGGTAATAAGTTAAATTAATTTCACCAAGCCGAATCTGTTTTGCCCACGAGGATAACTGAGAGTGATCTCTTCCTGTCCTTATCTCAACCCACAAGCCTTCCATTATATTTTTCTCTCCCCTGTGCAGCTGAGAAGGGGAGCAATTGAGCAGCTTTGGTGGGCACCTGGCATCAGGGTCAAGCCAACACACCTTAACTATGTTCTTTTAACCTCACATATTTTCGTGAGAAGCATAATTCTTCACCATTCATTTAATGTTATTTTCAAGCTTTGTACATGGGAAACTACTGTTCCTACTCCCTCTCCATTTCAATTTAAAAGAAAAAGCTATCGATTGGTTTGTCTTTACATTTTCCAGTAGCTGGTTATAAGTAACAAGGGAACTGTACAAAGAAGTTCATCAGATTCTGTATAATTTTTTTTTCTCTGGTTCCTAAACTTGTACGTGGTGATTTACTGTAATAAATACAGCAGGAAGGTCACAGTGGAGGTTTATACAGTAATTTGAATCAAGACAAATATGCAGGATCATTTATAAATGTTGAATCATCAGTAAGAAAGTCTGTCCTATAAATAGCAGGTTATTTAGTTAGATGTTTAGTTTTTGGAGGGGTAGACATTTACAATTCTATCACTAAAAAGGGAATAGGCCTTTGCAAGTTTACCTTGTGTTTTCATGCTATTTATTTGCTAGATTTAAAGCTAAAATGCAAAAGAAAAAGAATGACAGCCCAATCCTTTCTTGTTGCTTGGTTGAGTAGTGTTCTCCATTTTGATCCTGTACATTATAAAGGGAAACGGATGGTCCATTAATCAAGGAAATGGGTTGGTAATCAGAAGAAGTACGTTTAATTTTCTTGTGTGACCTTACCTAATTACTTAAGCCAGTGTCCGATTTCTTATCTATAGAGCGTCTAAAGTGAAAATTATGGTAACACTCTAGTGCATTGAATATTTAAAGAATAGCAGTATAAAGACTTAAGATTCCCTGGTAACATGATGATGACGACAAGTAAGTATCCAAAAGACAAAGTTAGAAGGAAGTAGTATACTAAGCTGTGACTCTTTATCTGTCAACATAAAATTTAGCATGTAAGCTAAACAAAGGCATCACAGGATTTGAAGGAAAGTTTTTTGTATATTTATAATTCCAAACATAGTATTATTTCTATGAATACTTATAAATATCTTCTTTGTATTAGTTTTTTACTATTGATCAAAGATACTGCTGGGAAATCGGGCCCTTTGCTAAAATAAATTCTTAGAGAAAATATTATATAATTCACTGTAGAGACTGAAACCTACGAAATCCCCTGGGGGTTTGGGACATCCAGTTTAAAGGAATTTTAAGTTTTAATTGGGAGTTATTTAACTGAACTTCCCTTAGACAGAGTGTCTCAAACAGCAAAAAAACCCTCAGCACAGATGTTTGAATGTTCCAGCTATTAAGAGAATATGCTTTGTTAAGGAAGAGTGTGGTCCTGCAAATGCAAAATCAGTGTTTATCTGTGTTGCTGTCCACACATCCATTGACTAGTTATATGTGATTTAGCCAGGCAGTTATTACCCTGCTGGTATTCAGTTGCAAGTTGCAAATGGATATTTTGATTATAAGTGAGCTGAAAATGTCTGTTGCCTTGCAAAATATACTGGTATCTAAGAGGCCTTAAAGGAATGCGGATGCTATGTCATTTGGAAAAGTAAATTAAATCTATAACTGTAAAGCTACTTAGGTCTCTGGAATGGTCATAGAAGTTTGTCACATTTTGTGGTAAAACATTGCCATTGCTAGATGAGAGCACTCGTCTGTCATTACACCTATTTCAGCTAAGCCTCATGACATTCCAGGGCAGATTCTCCTCTCAGCAATTGGCTGGGAGAAAACCAACATTTTATCCCAGTGGTCCTTGACACAAGGCTGCAATATTTTATGACCACGCTGTATGGCTTTCTGTGTAAGCTCAGAATTTTCACTCAGCTAACAGTGGCTGTAGTTTTCAGTCTGACATTCTTCAAGCATTTGTTTACACTTCAGGTTTTCAGACGTTTATTTATTGTCTTGTGTGTGGTTCTTCTGTTAATATGTCAGTTCCTGACGCTAGAAGATGTTATGTGTGCTTCATCCTGGGCTCCAAAGGGAGTTCAGTTTAAAGAACAGATTAAAAATTACTAAACTATAGGTTGGAAATGCATTGTATGGAGTCTTATCAATATTCCTTTACTATATCAACAAGTGTATTTTTCAGAGTTGTAAAATAAATTCGTCTTCAAAATTTTAGATAATTTGCTTCAAATGTGTTTCTTCTTTTCATGCTATCTATAGCTTAGACATAATAAAATCTTTTGAGTATCAGCCTTTTCTATAAATATTATGCTGCCTTTGCTAAGTTTTAGTAGGGCTTTTACGTGGATGAGGACTACAGGCACTGCTTGCCTGTAACCTTATTGCTGGTTTCTGACATACTCCCAGTCTACTGCCACAACTTTAAAATGTCATTATCATATATTTTTATAAGAATGGAAGGTGGATCTAATCTATGTTAAATAACTGTTTTAAACAGAGGTTAGGTTAGAGACTCTATTAACAGCCATGAAATTGTGTAGGTCTTCTGTGAGCACAGTCCCCTTCTAATATGTGGGTTTTATTATTATAATAAGCAAATAAACCCATACAGACCCAGCTAGTTGGGAGTCCAACAACCAAATCTGTTTATTGGAAGCAAACACCGCCTTTTATATGTACCTCAAAGTAACACCTGATTCCCTTGACCAACCACCATGGGGTATCTCACTGCCCATGTGCGTGGGAGTACATTCAAGACTACATCTCCCAGGATGCTCCATCCAGCATCCCTAAAACACGCCTCCTACAGGATCTTTTCTGTACTGCTCTCTGTTTATTCATTGTACTTAAAGGAATTCACCTTGCTTCTTGTAGTTCCATTCACCCTAACTTGTTTGTTCCAAACCTTAACTCATTCTCATCATAATACCTCTACCAAGCCAGTCTAGCTGTGCTCCCCAACCTTTTTGTTTGATCTCCACCTTTTTCCTACCCCTCCCTACAAATCATGGTATATTTTAATGGTTCTCTGGCAAATAGCATAAGGTTGTTCTTTATCCAGCTTTCATCAAATCTTTCCCTTCCAGCTTCCCGTTTTAATTTCTCTTGCTTTCTCTTTATAATGTCTCCCCTAATTTGTTAACCTCGTCTTTCCTTGCTTCTGTCTCTGATCTCTTTCTCCCACTAATCAATTCCAGTTTTATAAATTTTTCTTTCCAGTTTCTTTCACTAAATCATATATATATTTACTTACATCACATTTTAATCTGAACTTAATCTCAACCTCTGATACATTCATCCTTTAGGTGCCACTTCTAATAGCTAACCAAGTCCTTCTCTTTATCTTTTTCCATCACTGACTCTTAGCCTTCAATCCCTCCCTTCCTATTTCTCATCTCATTGCATAATCTGTCATGGCTGTTGTTCCCCTGGGCTTTTAAAACCAGCACCTTTGTGTCAAATATTCTTTCTCTCTTTTCTCCAGTTATAACCTCCCTTCCCCGTCAAACACATCTCCGAGTTTTATATTCACACTTGAACCTCTACCTTTAACTTTCACAATGTCAGATGACCACAAAGCATTATCAAGACATCTTGGTTCCCAGATCTCTTCTTCCCTATTTCTTCCATCTCCATGCAGCTGCTGCCACTCACTCACCTTGGGTTGTCAGGAAAAGTAAGCATTAGTAACAGTAGATTGAAGAGGTGGTTGAAAGCAGCAGATATTCAGGAGTCATCAACATATGTGGGAAGGGAGGATATAGTTTTCTATGGGTCATATGCAATAATAACCTTTAGGAATTAAATATTGCCAAAATGATGTTAAAGTAAATTCTGAGTGATATTGTTGTTTTGTGTTCCTCTTGTTTTCTTGTATCAATTTCTTCTTCTTAGTTCAAAAGTTTTTTTGCTTGATTTTTTTCTGAACACCACTTAGTTCACTGGAGAGCTTAAACTATTCCTTTCGGGTTCAGGGTATTGTTAATTGTTACAACATAAGCAACAATTATGACTGATGGATTTCTCCTGTGCCTCCCAAGGAAATTTTCAGTATTTTGACATAATTCTGTGTCATTCGGCAGCCTGAATGTCCCATATTACATGCAATTTTAAAGATCATCTCTCTGGAAATTTATATATATATTGTTGAAACTAACCTCAGCTAAAAAAAAAAAATCAGAACACAAGTACAACCTGTTATGCTAAAGATCTTGTTCTGGGTAAAAATCCCTATGCTTTTATGTCTAGCCAAGAATTTACTGTTAGTATAACTGAAATGTTTGCAGTTTAATAAAAGAATTACTAGCCCAGATCAAATGATTTTAGGGGAAAAAGAAAGAAGAAGAAATTAAAGCTACTATAAGGAAAAACAGTATGGTTAGAATTTTTATTCTGTATTACTGAGTTACAGGCAAATATTTTCTGTCTAGAATTGCAGCAGTGAGGAAATAAAGTTGGACTTTTGTCTGAATGGTATGTTGTGTTTATGACTCACCTGCTATTCTTAAGATCTCCTAGGATATTTAAAATTAAATAGTGCATTAGAGGTTACTGGAGCTGACTTTACTGGTTGTAACCTGCTTCTTTTGCAATAACAATATCATTTTTTCTTCAATAGTTTGAAACGAAAATTAAAGTTGTGTTTATTGTGTTTCTTTAAATGTCAAATCCCCTATTAAATTTAAAAAGTAATTTTATAATTAATGTAATTTAGTTAGGCATGCAAGTGAATGTCACTGTGCTTAAAAGAGACACAGAACATGACCCTAGACAATTGTTTTACTGGACCATCCTGGTTTATGAATTTTAATTCTAGTTTTAATTTTTCCCTTTATGATTTAGTGTTTTTGTTTTAAATAATCCCCAAGAGAAAGGACATATAGAAATAATATTTCAAGTAGAAATAATGCTGCTTAATTGAGAAGTATATAATGGAATTTCAACAGATGACAGCATTTTCAGCATCCTTAACATAGGATTTAGTTTTCCTGTTTATATTGGGTGGCATTTCTTAGAAATATTGACTTTGATACACTGCATCTAAATCTAGATATTTAAAGGAAGCATTTCAGTTAGGAATATAATCAACTCTATGATCTCTGTCAGTGCAGAGAAACATCCTTCTTTAGGCAGCAATTGATACCACAGGTGCACCTTGGGGTGACAAAATATACATTAAAAATAATAAAACAAAACAAAACAAAAACCAGAGAGCTAGATATTGAAAGCTGTATAGCAAAATCTGTAATTATGCAGTTGTGAAACAAAACCCCAACTTCTACCAAATAATTTTCTACAGAAAATAAAATGAACATCACGGTGCACCTAAGACACATTCCAGTATGATGAAGGGAATTAGTATTAGTTGCAGTCTCAGTGTCCTTGGTATTGACATTTAGTTATCAGTGGAGTTCAACACTGTCTTCCCTGTGAAGAATGTTCACAGGCTTATTTCAGTGGTGGATGTTCCATCAGATTTATTTTCAGAAAGCCATGGTCCTGCCATGCTTCTCCTGAAAATATATTAATCTCTGTAAGCTTGACATGATACATGCCTGCTGCAAACATGCAGCGACTTGCACACCAATATGAAGTCAAGGTAATTATTTTATATTGCTTTTATCCAGTGATAAATATTGGCATGCAACAAACAGATTTGTGTTAAACTCCACGTGTGTCAAACTATATTGTACTTTTGCTTAATAGTTCCAGTTTGGATAACCATACTCCATCCTTACATACACACATTGCAACCTTGTTTAAAAAAATGGTCTTTGTTACTCACTTTTTGACACAAAAAAGTTGTACTTTTTTTTACTTCCTCACCACATGTCTAATTATTTCCATTTATATGTCACAAGTTGCCACGGTCCGAGGGGGGATGGGGCCGTGACACAGCACAAATGGGTTCGGAGACAAGGTAGGGGTGCAGATGGAATGTTTTATTGAGGCGTGCACGGGATTTTTTATCAGTTCAGGCGGGGAGAGGGCCAGAACATGGGGTGGAGCATGAGACAGACAAACGGGGGAACAAATCGGGATAGGGACACAGGCAAAAAGGGGGAGGAACCTGGGAGGAGCCGGGGAAGGAAAGGGCGAATGGTGGCTGTCTCCTCTCTGCAGCTTCTCCGGCCAATCAGAGAGGGAAGCAGGGAAGCAGGGAAGCGGGCAAGCCTGGGCATACCCGGGAGATACAAATTCTGGGGAAACATACAATGTGTATATACATAATAACTGTAAAGTCCATATTGTAAGTCCCCTCAGTCGCTGTATATCTCTTTCCACTTCTGAAATCATTCCCATTCTGATTCCTGGTCCTCGGCAACAAGTTCTTGAGGACTGTACTGGTCATGGAAACCTCTCTGTAGAAAATACTAGTAGAGTAGCGATTAAAGTTTAGCATAGTTTATTTTTATTTCAAAACTTAGATTTAAACAAATGCATTCTATCTTACCTCAGTTACAGTATAAGTTCAACCTTTAAGAAGTTACACTGAGTTAAGTTACATTATTTTAGTAAAAAGTAATACAATTGCCAAGTAATATTTTTGAGGAAACATGTACCAAAAAAATTAAGTGCATTTTAATATGAAAAAATGCCTCTGATGAATCAGTGTATTGTTATTTATCATGTAATTTTTTAACATATTTGACAAAATCTTTACACATTTTGACTTAGCTGTCTAAGTGCACTGGATTTTTTTAATAAAGCTGTTTGGTTTTTTATATTGTGAAGCTCAAAGAACATTTTTGTATTTATAAAGTCAACAAATGTGAAGTAGATTGTTTATGAAGTTTAAGCAAACTCACTGAAAAATCTGCGTTTCTTGATTGAAGCTTCCTCATGTGCAAAAACATAAAATGGTTTGTGATTATAAATTATGTTTTTGAGCTTCATAATGCTTCTGCATAAGTACACTGAATCTTCACTGAAGATTCCAAAGGTTTCAGTACCAATTTCAGTGGTATTCAAAGGTTGTACATGTCATAAATAATGTGATTTTTGCACATTAAGTGCATTTTATGTGTTTTTAATAATTTCTCTTTTTTGATGTTTAGCTCCTTATTGCAGCTTAAACCCTACCCTGAAGAATGGTGGAATTGTAAATAAAACAGGTGGTCCCGCTGGAAGTAAAGTTCGCTATTACTGCAAACCCGGGTATAGAATGATTGGTCACAATAATGCAACATGTAGGCGTCACCAGAATGGCATGTATCAGTGGGATTCTCCTGTGCCAATCTGCCAAGGTAAGATAATGCTTCCTCGTTGAGTATGCTTCTATAATTTCATTGCACAAAATATTTCACAAAACAAGGATACAGCACTGTCAATACTGCTGTATGTTGAAAGACACACTGGTATTGTGAGTTGATCCAAATGCATATTGACTTATGTATTGAATGTGTGCAGTGTTGAAGCATTAAGAACTGTTCATGCAGTCAAATACAGACCAAATGAAAAATATGTTTTCAGAACTTTTTTCTTTAGTAAAATACGTATCTATAATATCTACAAACAGTCCACAGCTCATGATATTGTTATATTACTGTCATGGGTTGACCCTGGCTGGAATTTAGGCACCCACGAAAATCACTAAGAGCTGGGAGAAGTCACACAGGCAAAACAAAACTCAACATGGGAATAATATTAAAGTTTATTACTAACAGGATAAGGGCTTGAGAGTGAGAAATAAAACAGTCTTAAAAACACTTTCCAACCACCCCTCCTTCCTTCCATGTTCTCCCTCCTCCTCCTACATCAGTGCAGGGAGAGGAGTCCACCCACAGGGCAACAGGTCTTCCAGATCTGCTGTCCTGTGGGTCACCCTTCTATGGGCTGCAGAAGCGCAGCCTGCTCCACCATGGTCTTCACCGTGGGCTACAGGGGGCTAAAGCTCTGAGTCCTTCCCCTGTTCCGTGGGGTCCCTCCCATGGGAAAACAGTCCTTGATAGACCTCTCCAATGTGACTTCACCCCTCCAGACCGGAGGTCTTCCCTATCTGCTGTCCTGAAGGTCATTCCTCCATGGGATGCAGGGGGTCTCTACACCCCTATGTTTTTTCATAGGATGCTGTCCTTGACGGACGAGTTGCACCGATGTGGGTCCCCCACAGGGCAGTGAGTCAAGTCCTACTTGGGAATAACCTGCTCCGGTGTGGGTTTTCCTCTCTACACGCCACAAGTCTCCCTAAGGACCCCACTCCAATCCTGGGCCTCCCACAGGTGACTGCCTTCTCCCATGCATCCATCTGTTCCATCATGGGCCTCTTGTGGGGTGGGCCCAGAGGCCATAGGGCCGCCCTGCCTCCCCGGCCTAGCCCGCGGTGCCTCCCCGTGCCTCTCGACCCAGCCACCCCCACCTGCAGCAGGAAGGCAGGATCAGCTGCAGCCTGGCTGGCTCGGCTCAACCGGCAGGATCAGCTCCAGCACAAGCTGCTTGCGAGGCTGGTCGGGTGGGACCTGCAGGGCCTTTCTCCTCAAGCCTGGCCCCAGCCCTGGCCATCATGGCCACAGTGCTCCCATGGGGTGCTCTTGAGGCAGGCCTGGGAGGCTGCAGGGCCGCTTCCCCCATGGGACCATGCACCCCAGCCAGGGCTCTGGCCCCAGCTCCTTCGCAGGGGCCACCGTTGCCCGCTCTGGGCCAGCAGCTGCCGCGGGCCCTGGGCCACAGCCACCACCACCCCCGGCCCGTGGCAGGGGAGGCGGCCCGGACCACCCGGACCCCCAGTTGAAGGTTCCCCTGGCTGCAATTTCTTCTGCGTAACAAGTTTTTTCTTAAATATGTTATCACAGAGGTGTTACTAAAACTTCTATTGGCTCTCCTTCTGGTCAGCACCAGGAGGTCTGCCCTGGAACCATCCATCATCAGCTCCAGAGGGGAAAACTACACACACCCATGACAGTTACAGAACATTTTATAAAAATTCAAGAGTTACAAGGAATTAGTTGATTATTTATTATTTCAGAAAATGACTTCATAATGAGTGCTTTAAAGACATATTTTGTAACTTTATTTCTTTTTTTTTTTTTTTTTTTTTTGTATTCTGGAGCTAAGCAGGGTCTACTTTAGCTTGTTCCAGTCATTTGTTAAGAGTATTTACCATTTGTCAAATGTTTATGTCCTATCCCTGGAAGTGTTCAAGGACAGGTTAGATGGGCCTCTGTGCAACCTGGTCTAGTGGAAGGTGTCCCTGCCCATGGCAAGGGGTTTGGAACTGGATGGTTTTTAAGGACCCTTCCAAACCATTCTGTGATTGTATGATAAGGTCAGGGACATGGGGGAGAGGAAGAAGACTGAAAATTCTGTCCATATCATATATGGCTTATTCTAACATATTTTCATTTGTGTCTGCTTCTAGTCTGCTTGACTTATAAGATAAAATGGTACTAGCATTCGTAGTTAAGAACATCTTTGATTAAAACCTGCATTTAGTTATTCTTAACTTTGTAAGACATCAACAGCAGTTTTTCATGTCTTCTTCAAGAAAAGGATTTTGTTTGAGGTTCCATCAATGATGATTCATCTATTTCTAAAAAGATTATAAAATGGAAGTTCTATTTGGTGCATTAAAAAAAAAAAAGCCAACTGAGATTTGGCATGATGCTTACACTTCTGTTGAGTGTGTGCTATTTGCAAGAATAGCAAAAAGCCGCAAAAATTTGACTACAGTTGAAGAACTTGAAGGAATAGAGCTCCCTTCCTTTATGATTTGGTAGCTAAATATTTCATCTGGATCAGTATTTTCATGCAGAGATGGGCCATGTGGCTATATCCCTACCAGTCCAGGGAGAAGCTCAGACTGTCAGTGTGCAACAAGAAGGACCTATGTATCTGTGCTTCCAGAATCCAGGACGTCTTCTAATCTCATACGCATCATGTGATATGGCATAGTGGCATATATATGCCATATAGGATGTGACATGGCATATGATTCTGTTTGACCTTCCTGAAGGTCAAATCATGGGAGAATCTATGGGTGATCTGGACATGAGGAATATTTAGGGACAAGTGCTGCTTTTGGACTTAATGGAAATTCATTTTAGGTGCCATTGCTGATGCTGGCATTGGAACTGAAAGTTCAGACACTTGGCACTAAAGAACACGGAACGATGAATAGACCTACAGCTTGGGATCAGGAAAGTGGAGGATGCAATTCTGTTCAAGATTAAGATGAAATTTAAACATCTGTATGTGAGATAAAATTTTGATTCATTTACTTAAACACAGAAATCTAGTGTCATTTCAGGTGCCCTGAGGTATTTTACCTGTCCTCCATCTACCAGTCCAGAAAGGCACTAGCTCCTATGTGATATGTATTAGACCTGCAGGATATCTTGGAGGCTAGGGTTCTCAGGTACCTCTAGACAATGGCAAAAGGAAACAAGTCAAGACCCATCTGCCTAAACTATGTAGTTGATCTGGTCAATACTGTCACAAATTTTGGGAATTTTTTTTCCTGACTAGCCAGTAGGTGTCTTTTCTAAAAAGGTACTGAAATTTTGGCATCTTACTCTGGAACTCAGGTACTTGGAGCATGTGAGGATAGAGATAGTATTCTGTGTGTAGACTGGGGCAGTTGGGGCCATAAAATTTACGAGGCCATATATCATACTTTTCTCCAGAATTTAAGATATCATGATTCTTCAGCTGTCAGAAATTTTATGGAACTGTATCCCTTGTGTTTCTATTGCTTGTATATCAGTATTAACCTGTTACTGCTACTACCAGTATTGTTCAACCAAATAGCAGAGTTCTGTATGATGAAAATATGATCAAACTCTTCAGAATTCTTAAAAAAATAGGGGTTTTTTTAGAGTTGTCTAATTTTTAAGTGGTTTTCTTTCACATTTTTAGTTTTTATGTTCACATTTTTAGTTTTTATGTTCACATTTTTATACCAATGGCAAAGAAAGGATTTGAATTTGCCATTCTAACTTTAAAAATTATATCCAGAATCCCAGCAGTCATCCTCGGGTCTCCCCAGGCACCTTCTGCCAGAGGCTCCAGGAAAGGCCATTCTCCCTGGCTGCGGTGTAGAGCACGTTCTTTACGTCCTGTCCTGTCCTTACTGGCTCAAGGGCTACCGCATGGACAATCTCCTGTTTAATTTGTTCAAAGGCTTGTTGTTGTTCGGGGCCCCACTGGAAATCATTTTTCTTCCCTGTCACAAGGTAGAGAGGGCTTACAATCTGACTGTACTCAGGGATCCTCCAAGTGGCATCCTCCAAAAGCCCACAGCACCTAGGAAAGCCTGTGTTTCCTTCTTGCTGGTTGATGGGGACATGGCTGCTATTTTGTTAATCACCTCCATTGGAATTAGGCGGCGTCCATCTTGCCACTTCACTCCTAGGAACTGAATTTCCTGAGCAGGTCCCTTGACCTTACTTCGTTTAATGGCAAAACCAGCTCTTAGGAGAATCTGGATTATCTTCTTTCTTGAAGACTTTCCCCACTGTGTTCCCCCATACAATGATGTCGTCAATGAACTGTAGATGTTTTGGAGCCTTGCCCTTTTCCAGTGCAATCTGGATCAGTCCATGGCAAATGCTGGGACTGTGTTTCCACCCCTGAGGCAGTCGATTCCAGGTGTACTGCACACTCCTCCAAGTGAAAGCAAATTGTGGCCTGCACTCTGCTGCCAAAGGAATGGAGAAAAAGGCATTGGCTATGTCAATGGTGGCATACCACTTGGCTTCCTTGGACTCTAACTCGTACTGGAGCTCCAGCATGTCCGGCACAGCAGCACTCAGGGGTGGTGTGACTTCATTGAGTCCACGGTAATCCACCGTCAGCCTCCACTCTCCGCTGGACTTACGCACTGGCCATATAGGGCTATTAAAGGGTGAGCGAGTCTTGCTGACCACCCCCTGGGTCTCCAGTTCACGGATCATCTTATGTATAGGGGTCACAGAGTCCCGGTCGGTGCGGTATTGCCGACGGTGCACTGTTGCTGTGGCTATCGGTACCAATTGTTCTTCAACCTTCAGCAGTCCCACAGCAGAGGGGTCCTCTGAGAGACCAGGCAAGGTGTTCAACTGTCTAATTTCCTCTGTCTCTACAGTAGCTATGCCAAAAGCCCAACGAAGTTCTTTTGTGTCTTTGAAATACCCACTCCTCAGGTAATCTATGCCAAGGATACACGATGGGCTGTCTGTGCCATTCCTTCCCAGTCAGTCTCACTTCAGCTTCCAGTACAGTCAGCTGTTGGGATCCCCCTGTCACCCCAGAGATGGAGATGGATTCTACCCCTACGTATCTTGATGGCATTAATGTACATTGTGAGCCAGTGTCCACTAAGGCCTTATATCTTTGTGGCTCTGATGTGCCAGGCCACCGAATCCACACTGTCCAAATAGACCCGAATGTCCCTCTCCTCCACCTGGCTAGAGGCAGGGCACCCCTAGTCCTGGTCATGAAATCTCTGTAAATCTAGTCCTGCAGGGTTACTTTTGTAATTAATACCTTGAATGTGTCAGAATTAATGTTTGAAATCAAGTTTGATCATACTATCAAAAAGGGGAATTACTTTTTGCATATTTATAATACCATCTAATTTTAATATGAACACATCTAATATGAGTTAATCTGATTGGGTTAGAAGATATTTTTCAATTGCAGTCTTCTCTGGATGCACGTAATAATATCCTGAACACTATATAAAAAACTTGACTCCTATCTGGGAAATTAGAAACTGTTAGTGCTTTTATTTCATTTGTGAAAGAAAAAGAGAAACATGAGTCATACTACATTAAAAATGTTTATAAGGACAGAAAATAACAATTCTGCTATATATTCTATTCTACTGTATAACAGTAAGTAGCTGCTAAGAAGAAAATAGCTGCTAAGAGGAAATAGTATAGCCCCCACTAATGATACTGGCAACCACGTATGTCATCTTAGCCACCGATTAGCTCATGGAGAGGTTTCCATGCAGGGAGAGAGTAGGAGAAGAAGGATAGGCTCAGGGATGAAGAGATGACAAGAGAAAAGCTTGGCAAGAAGAGCAGTTAGAATAAAAAACTGAAAGCAAGTTTTCAGGGTCTATATGGATCAGCAGTGCTAGGCTGCAAATATCTGGAGACTGAGACATGGTAGCAGTGAGGGTGTAAGAGTGTCTGTCTGTCTGACAGGCATGAGCAAATACCCCTCTTTATCACACTCATTCATCTACGGAGCTCAGCTTTTGACTTTGTTCTTCCTGATTTCTCCCACTCATTCTAAAAATAATTTTAAAGAGCCTTGAAAAACCCCTGACTGCCCTTCACCATTTGAGTTACTCCTTGGTAGATTTATAAAACAAAACTGGAGGTACTACTTTAAGGAAGTTCTCATCTGGATTGTAGGTACTTGGAAAGCCTCAACACCCATGACAGAGTCATGATAAAAATATAGCTTATACCAATGTTTCCTGCTTAAAATGTTGATTTCCAAGACTATGGGTACCTCTGTGCTTGCTGAAATGCATACATGTACATTGTGGAGCTAGAGATCCTTGTACTTTTTGCTGTTATTCCGGATCCCTGGCCGTGTTCTATGTCTACCCTGGGAGAATGGGCTTGAAAATATCCATTTGCAGTTTGCACAAGATGCGTGATTCTGGGACCTCCAAATTACTTCTTTATAAAATTAGGATTTCTGTGTTTTTGAGTATGGAATTAAACTTGTGCCTTTTACCCTCTTTGTAAATGTTATTATGCAAAGAATGTCCCTCTTAGCACCCAGTCTTAAATTAAAAATTTGAGGTAAGTAGCATAACTTAAATATTCCAAATCCCAGTTTCCTCTTATAAACCAATGATCCTATTTTAAAATATAAAACGGTTAGATAAATATATTACTCTGGACTAAAAAAGCCCAGAGGTTTAAGGGGAAACCTGGTAACAGTCTTTTAATATGCTAAAAGTAGTTCAAAAGAGGAATGAAATAATTGATTTATGTTCTTTCTAGATAAAGAAATTACAGCTAAGCTTACTTTAGTAGGATCTTAAGTTTTTCTTTATTTTTTTTTCTTCTTTCCTGAGAGCAGCTAGTGAAATACTGAAAGAGATTGCCTGTGGAGAATGTAGAACTTTCGTTATTGGAGGTCTTTCAAAAACAAATTAGATGAACATTGATCGAGTATAATTTTGACTTGTGATAGGAGAATAGAGTAGATAATGGCTCAGAATATGGTTTTTTGCACCCACAACCCTGTTCTCACTGTCTTTGTTTCTGTGTGTGTCCAAGTCTGAGAATTGGCATGGCTCTCTCCAGTGTTACTGATTGGATATCATACACATAAGCCACTCAGCATGTTTTTCATTTTGAATCCTGCTTTTAGGGACTTCTCTGATTCTGTCTTTAATTTTAGGGTATTTAAATGCTTTTCTCAGCACTATTTTCAATGCCAGAAACAGGTCACTGAACAATAAAAGCTTGAGGATTGACTTTCGGGATTTTCCAGTGCATGGAAATAAACTCAATGTCTGACTGTATGCAGTTTCCAGCTTCATTTCTGTATGCAGTGAATTTGCCTGCTTTTAAGGGATATAGGTACATAGATATTTTAAAGGCTTGCCGTAAACTTTAAATTCACAGGTTTTGATAAGGAATAAATGCAAGTATGACATGTAGAACATGAAAGAGTAATTAAAACTGCATCTCAGTTTCTAGGTCATAAAAGGCTTTTCTACTTGCATTGGAAGAACTATATTTTTCTGCTGTGCAAGATAATAGACACAATTAAGTTTGACTTATATTTTTCACACTCTGAATGCACATCTCCCAGCTGCAACCTGTCAGTCTCATCTAACCATTGACCTAAGAAGTATTCTGACAGTTCCTTAAGTCAGAAGATTTTCTCACACCATTTTTTATTGTTTAACAGTCATATGGGAAGCTGGGAGCTTGGTTGTAACACAGTAGTGACATTATTTCCACCGTCCAAAGACAACACGCCATTTCAGTCAGCTAACTTTACTTTAAATGTCAAAGTACTTGCTGGTTAGTGAAACTGTCCTTGCTGGTACGTTTTGTTTGGACACTGCTGTTCTAAAAGCCATTATCAGCCTCAATAAATTAGTAGCAGCAGGAATATTCTTTTTCAATCCCAGTTTCAGGGAGAGAAACAAACAACAAATAAACAGATAAGAGTGGGAAAGGAATGGTACCAAACTGCTTTTGTGATTAGTAGCTAAGGCAGCAGTGAGAGTAGCCTGACAATATAGAGAGAGTAGCAGAACAAGATTCAGCAACAACTGAGGAAAGAAAAGAGACAGTAAAGGGCTGAGGTACACACTGAGAATGAAAGTACTGAACTGTGGCAGGTAAGTATAGATTTTGAGGTTCTTTAGAATACTGGGCATCACATCAAACCTGACATAACTGAAAGGCCCACCTGGGTGTGACCGGGCATTGAACATCTTTTATTCCTTAAAATAACTTGCATGTAAGAGCTACTCAGTCTTGAATTTTTCGATGAGTCTCTAGAAAGGTTATTGCCAAAGGTGAAGAGCAAATGCTAACAGAATCATTTGCTTCTAAAATGAACTAAATAGACCTGGATTGAGAGGGTTTTTTGGTTTTCAAATGACATAATAAAATCTTCTTGTTCTGCTAAGCTATTTAAAGTTAATTCATGTTTGGAGTGTTTAGAGGGAAATAGACTAAGGTCCACCTGTGTGTACAGAGAGACACAAACATGGGATGGGTGGATAGACTCATAGTTTTGAATTTTGTTTTTATACAATTAAATGTATGCACACTTAACACAGAGATTATTGTTTTGATATCAGAAAGGAGACCTGAAAATGTTGACAAGAAGTTAAGTCTTAACCTGAATGCATTCTACATCAAGCATTCAGACACATTGACACCAGACAGAAGATAATTGTAAGGCTTGTTAGGACTGGGGGACATAGTGCAAGGCTCTGGGGACACTGAAGCCTTTCACAGTAGCTATGACTTGAAATGGAGAATGCAATGTCATTTTTATGATGTACTAAAACAGAGTGACCATTTAACTTTCTGTCAATTCATCAAGCAAATGAACTTTTTGCAAGTAAAAAATGACAGAAGGTCAGAGTGGGTTCTAGTATGGTTCTACATCCTCTAGTATGTAGAGGATTAAACTGGTCTTTGGGGGAATAGATAGAGCGTTTTAACCACATGCAGCTATACTGACTGTTTTGAGTACACCAGAGCCCTGAAAAGATATCCCTCCTGCTCTGGTCCCTGAGTGGGAAAAGACTTTTAATACAAAGACCTTCTCCCAGAAGCTGCAGAACTTGCTTTCATTCTTCCCCTTCTCCACTTTCTCTAACACGAATAAGATAAGTAAATGTGGGCCTCAAGAACCCTTTCCTTATCACCTGTCTCTACCTTCTCTGTCCTTCCACTATTCCTTCCAGTGGCAGGAGGCTCAGCCACTACCCATTAATGGAGATATACTCAATTTTGATAAGACAAAAATGTTTCTGGTTAAGATGCAAAAAATGCCAAGAAGTTGTGTTACTAAGGAAGCAGCTTATTGTGGAACATTCATCCAGTTAATCTCTGTACATAAATAACTACTTTCAAATAAAGCATAGCATTAAAATAAATTTTAAAAAGTATATGTACTGGAGAGTTGCCTTTTTTCATTATCAAAAGCAAGGGACCTGAGAGGTCAGATGGCAGAAGACAATCTTGACTTGGACACCTTTCCTAAAAGTGACTGAAATAGAAATTTTGTAATTACATTCTATCCTAAAATGTATATTATGAGATACTGTTAAATGAACTCTGGTTAAATAAATAAATAATAAATAACCCTAAAAAGCCACACTAGATGCTACTCAAACTTCACTAAGTTGATAGCAAATTAAATTTTGTGAGCGTGAAAAAACGTTTAGAGTTAAATTCAGAAGGTGCAAAAAAAGAGTGAAAATTATTCAGTAAATAATTTCCTTCATGATATGGAAAATTAGTAAGCTTGGATTCACATAATATTTGGCATACTGAACTGAATTAGTCAAGTATGTCAATAAGTGATAAACATGCGAATAATGCCCTTAAGTGGAACTCTTTCCTATCTAGTCATTTATTCAGGTTCTTTTCTCATCAGACAAAAAAAATTAAATTCAATTATTAAATAACATTGTTTTATATGTATGGAACAAACAAATATGAATTTTTCTTTGTAGTAGTGCAGGATTGAAAGAAACTCTGAGAGAATGGAAGCAGACTATTAGAAAGCATTTAAGAATTGTCCAGTTCTTCCCTTCTTGGACCAAATTACTTTGGACACTTCCTTGATTTTTTCCCTAGCAAACAAATGATTGCCCTTAGCCTATGTTGAAAATTCTCTCTCTACAGTGATTGGATTAAACTAAATAATTATTTATAAAATTTTTGTCTATATTAGATGCACTTTTAAGTTTTTATCCATGTTTTAAATACTATTCCATTTATTGGAATTATTATTATTATTTATTGTAAATATGACAGAAAATTAATTTCAGTTGTTATGAATGGGATATGTCAAAATTACTAATCCATGTTTCTTATTTCAGTGGTGGGATGATATTTTAAATATATATATGATATAATTCCAATTCTTTATATTTTTCTTTCCTTTCTTTTCAGCTGTATCTTGTGGTATTCCTGACTCCCCTGGGAATGGTTCGGTTATAGGTAATGAATTCACTTTGGGCAGTAGATTGATATATGAATGTAATGAGGGCTTCAAGCTAGAATCAAGTCAACAAGCAACAGCAGTGTGTCAAGAAGATGGATTATGGAGCAACAGAGGGAGGCCACCTGTTTGCAAATGTAAGTGGGCATACATTTCTCAATAATATTTCCCTTGATCTTTCCCGGGAAAATCTTTGCTGGTGATGTTTTTGTTTTATGTATACATATACCATGCAGTGGCCATTCAGGAATGTATCATCATTTAGCATGAAATAAAGTATTATAAAGGCCTATAAATTTGTTTAATTAAAAAATCCTTGTTTATCTTCAAAAAATCTGAATTAAAATTGTTAGACAATTCAATTTCCTGTATATTTTCTTATTATGTGCCCTCCATTTTCACAATTGTAATTTTTTTCTGTTATCGCTTCTAAAGTAATAAAAGCAAAAATTATTTCTTAAAATATCATTAGTGTAGATAATTAAGCCAGATAAGAATCCTTCAGTCTACATTTTTGCCTTCTGTCAGAAATAGCTAATGTGGTGCAGACTCCTCTACCATATGACAGGCCTCTCATTTGCGTTGGGCTACCACTGCCTGTCTCTGTCCTGCATCAAAGCAATAATTAACTGATCTTGACTTCAATGTGACTTGAAATACTGACTAGGACATAATCTCAAAATTAATAATTACTATAATATTACATGTAAATTTTTTGAGAGTGGGCTGCAGCAGAACACCAGCTCTGGTTGTCTGGAACATCTCCTTCTCCTGTGACCTTGATGTTCCCTCTGCTGCTCTGACTCTTTTTTCCTTCTTTCTCTACCTGTGCAAAATTTTACCCTTTCCTAAACACAGTTTCCCAGAGATGCCACCATCATGGCTGATGGGCTCAGCTGTGTCTTGCAGTGAGTCCTTTGGAACTGACTGCATCCAGCCTTTCCTGACAGAGGCCACCCCTGGAGCTCCTCCCTGCATCCCTACCAACACCATGACTCCTGAATCCAATACACTCAGTCACTTCTTCTGTAGAGATCTGTCTTGTGATTCATTCTCGCTCTTCCTTCATATTTTTTGGACCAGGGATTCTCATTATTGTCTTATAGAGAATCTCCAATTGATCTACACCTTTCTTGAAGGGCGGTGCCTAAAACTGTACACAGCAGTTCCACAGAGTACATAAGGAGGATAATTTGAAACCAGCTGTGATCACACAGGCATGCTCTGAGTTCAGAGCCATGTGCAGAGGGAAGGCAGTGCTCCAGTGTATTGAACTGAGCTTCATTCTCTCAGAAAATTTGACAAGATACAAAGCACATAACTTGAATGATTAATCAGCAAAAATGTCAACAGACTCTTTTGAGAGAAGAGGCCAGATAAACTAACTGGGGATTAAACATACTGAATTAAT
Organism: Manacus candei; assembly: GCF_025592945.1. NCBI lineage: Eukaryota > Metazoa > Chordata > Aves > Passeriformes > Pipridae > Manacus > Manacus candei. The sequence continues at coordinate 11,750,858 of NW_026138059.1, read as the reverse complement.
AACACTATATCTACAGTGCAAAAAAAACCCACAAAAAACAAACAAAAATCCATACCAAAAACCTTGTATTATTTGAAAAGATCAAACTTTACCAGACAATGACTACCCTGTAAAAAAACTTACTAAAATTACCACAACTTTCAACATTAAAAAGATTTGTTTAATATTTATAATATCCTAACAAAACATATATAACACTTTTGTCTCTTCTTTCTCTCCTCTTTTCCTTTTCTAAAAATTTATTCAGTTTGAAAAATAATCCCATTACTTCCAAATCCACAAGTGCTAAATTAAAGTGCTAGTGATCTACGTGACGATTTAAGGTCAATATTTTCAAAATGGATTGTTATTTGGAAGCATCCATTCTTTACCCAAGATTTCTTACTTGTGAAGTGCAGAAAAGCTTACACAATCTGCATAAAAACCTGTTTTTTCACTATTGCTGCTGTAAGCATAAATGTATTTAGTCTCCAGAAATAGAAACATCTCTAACTTGATGAGAAACAAACACAGCACAGAAAGGTAAATGGTAAATTAATAAGTCCATTTTATTCCCATGTCTATTAAAATGAAGGTTGAAATCAGTGCATTTTGTTTTGCAAAGTATCTCTGACAACATAATGCCTGAGGCAGCTGTTTGAAACTCCTTTCTTTTCATTAAAAGCATTTACATCAGATTTGAAGCATGAAAAATAAGATTTGTGATGGTCACACAGCAAGACACAGATGGATCATGAACATTAGGCTACTGAATTTAATTACAAGAAATACCAATCAACAGATATCTGTTAAGAAAGCTTAGCTGAATGACAAATAGGTATCTTGCTTCAGTTATTCTGTGGGAGTCAAAGAAACTAACACAATCCCACTTGGAGACAGAATCTGGAATGGTTTATTGGACTTACATGCTGACATTTTAAGGGTCTGGAGTTTACATATTCAATGGATGGTTGAACTTATTACAAGTAGGGGGTTTCAGGGGATGAGGTAACGGGAAAACCCATATTACACTTTTTGGGGTCTTAGGAATTACATCACAGGGAAAAACCACTTATCTTAGGATTACATTTTTGGAGATTTACATGGGGGAGAGATATTCAAGTTTACAGAATACACAGGATACACAGGGAGGGAGAAAGATTTTATTCAGAGGCTTGATAATGTCACAGCACAGTGTCTCTCAGCAGGACATTCCAAACAGGTGACATCCTGTCTGGTCCTCGAATGCAGGCTTTCTCCCCAGCTAAGGCTTTCTGCTGAGGTCCAGCAGTTTCTTTTTCTGGTATCCAAATTTAGATTTGCTACATTATTCTGCATAGATATCCCTAGCACATGATGAAGGGAACAGACTTATATCTGTATTGTTATTTCATAGAACTGTAGAATCATATAATTGTTTGGGTTGGAAGGAACCACAAAGATCATCTAGTTCTAACCCCCTTGCCATGGGAGGGGCATGGAGGGAGGAATACCCTCCCTACACCAGGTTGCTCCAAGCCCAATCCAGTCTTGTCTCAAACATTTCCAGGGGTGGGGCATCCACAACTTCTCTGGGAAACCTGTTTCTGTACCTCACCACCCTTGTAATGAAGAATTTCTTTCTAGTTTCTAATTTAAACTTACCTTCTTTCTGTCTAAAGCCATTCCCCCTTGTCCTGTCACTAATGCCCTTGTGAAAAGTCCCTCTCCAACTCTCTTGTAGGCCTCTTTAGGTACTGGAAGGTGCTCTAAGGTCTCCCAGGAGCCTTCTCTTCTCCAAGCTGAACAGTCCCAACACTCTCAGTCTGTGTTCATAGGAGAGGAGCTCCAGACTGCTGATCATCTTCATGGCCCTCCTCTGGACTCAGTCCAACAGGTCCATGTACTTCTTCAGTTGGGAGCCCTGGAGCTTTAAATCATGCTAATACACTTATTAGAGAGTGACCATATAGTAGTAACTTTACATATGAATACAGGACACTATCTGTGCAAAAAATTTCTACTGAAACTTGTAAATTAGTACATTACTTCTGGTGAGAGAAATGAGTGTGATATACAGTTCCAAAAAACATCCCATTCAAAAGATGTAGCTATATCCAAGAAATCCAAATAAATCAAACAACTTTGGTCTCAAACTACAGATAAGCACCAGTTCTTCCATGATTCTCTCTTTACTGTATGCCACATAAACTACCTTTAATACCTTTTACCCCAATTAATATAATTTGGATAATGCTCAAGAAGAAAGGAAAGAATGTGTAGGCATGAATAGAAATTTAAGGGTTTAAGTTGTAACTATAGTTACCTGAGAAACACTGTTTTACCCATCATCAGCATTTTTATATGCCTGTAAAGTACACTTGTGAAAAGTCATAAGATTCAATATTTCTAAGATTAAAAAAAAAGATTACAATCTTTTTGTAATTTTTTCTATTCCATTTCATCATATATGATTTCAATTTTGTCTGCTACAATAGAAATACAGACTTATATCTGCTCATTCTTGCAGTGACAAGTCAAAAAGGGAAAAGAACACAAATGAAATTTCATTCCTTTCCTTTGGATGATATAATCTCTTGCTATTATTATATAAAATTACATCCTTATAGCATGATTATTCAATTTTGTTTGTGTCTAATCAGTGAAAATTATTATTCCTATTACTTAGTTTTTTACTTTCTTCAGAATATATGGCATGAAGTGCAGAACAATAAGATCTTCCAAAGCAGAGACTGAAAAATGGAAACAGAAAAGAACTTAGCTGTTAATGCAAAATTGTGTTGTTCACTAAATTCAAGCCAAAGCAGCACTTGAATATCTAAGTCATTTACTGAATAGAGAAACTGGAATAGTATCTGTAACTATTTTGTTACAAAGTCATCTAAAGGTGTTGGTTGAATCAATCTTTTGGTGGAATTAATCCCACACACTTCTTTGGTTTTTACATTCTTCATTTATGTTTTTAAATATTTTTCACCATGTGGGTTTTTTTCTTGTGTATATCTTTATCCTTCTAGTTTAAATTTTTTTCTGAACATCCTTGTGACTTTGACTACCTACATTTCATATGCTAAAGTGGCAGATAAGAATAGTTATCTTTTTGGGAGTCCCTAAATCTATTTCCTTGGGGTTTTGATTTTGTGGACACTTGACACTTTTTTTTTTTCATGAAATAGAAATACTGATCTAAGTTTTGGGTTCTCCCAAGAACCTCTTAGTTGATGTCTGTTCATAGCTTGAATGTGTTGCTTATTTTTTCGCTGAATATTACAAAGAAACAGTTCTTCTATACTGTTCTTAGGAGTTGAATGAATTAGAAAGTATGAGTTGTGCCACACTGTGTCAGTAGTAAAAAATTCATTATGTGATAGGAAGAAACTACAGAAAAAATGATGTGAGAACTTAATCAATGAAGGAGGTCATACTAGGCCTGTTCTGAAGCAAAAGAGAACTTTTTTCTTTATTTAGTATGTGACCTTCAACACTCTTAGAAAATTTGTAATCCCTTGTTCCAAAATTCATGTTCCATAATAACAAACCTCAGGAATGAGTTAGCATTGTACATTCCAGTACTAGAAAATTCTGCTAGTTTGAGATGTGATACAGTCCCAGTGTTTGCACTAGGGAGAGTTTAAATATGTATGACACTTTTAGAAAGACTAGGGTGAACATTAGCACATATCTATTTTACAAGTCAAACATTACTTTATACATGACAAGGCAACACAAAAAGAAAAGTTCTCTAGGTCAGCAGGAAACATCTTTTTTAATACAGGCATTTTTGCATGCTAGAAAATGTCTAATGCAAATTCTTAAGAATATTATAATTATGATTAATGCCCAGTTTTATAGTTTTGCTAGACCTGCAGTAAAATGATTTACAAATACCTGAACACTTCAAATTAGTGACAGTACAACCTTTTTTGTTCCATGGGATACTTGGAAGCCTAAGGCTGCTTTAAGACATATGCAGAAAACAACATTAAAGTAGGATCTAGATAATGCAAAGCAGAACTTCCAGTTCTGTCCACTATCTGTGCTTTTTGACCAGATCTAGGGACCTGATTTCAAATATTGTGACAGAGGGTGAAAAAATAATGACAGCAAATGTTATGATTTACTTCCATGTTTTTCTTCACAAGATCAGAAGACTGAATGTGTTCACTTATTGCAAGATCATGATGTCATATTTTTTTTCTGATTATGCCAAGGTAAACTGCCAGTTCTCTAAAGCTAAGTACCATAATTTGTAAGCTAAGAATATGAAAATATACTACTTTATATTATATTTCTATATAAGTACATATAAAATGTACCAATATAGGCTATTCTCCATGCGTGTTGGTGCTGAGTCTGGACCAGTATATGTTTACTAAGAAAAATACAGCTGAAATAGGATAACTTGTTGGCCTTTGTTCTTATTGCTTTCCTTTTCATATAAGTATGTGGATGGATAACCTAGGAAATTGAGTTTATGGTTAATTAATTCTTCTAACATTTGAATTGGCTAAGGTACTCCCTATAACTGCATAACTTCATTGCTCTTTTGTACTATTCCTTTAATATACTCATTCAAAGATTTGAATTGTGTCCTTCATTAGTTTATGCTACTTCATCTAATATCAAATATTTTAAAGAACAGCCAACGGCACCTTTGTATAATCTGCATATTGCAGATTTCACTGTAGATTTTCTTGGAAGGTATGATATGCTGAGCTGTAACAGTGATGGTTGAGACACTGAATTTTTTCTAGGAATCAACTGATAAATTTTATAAGCCTTTTTTATAATTTTCAATTTGTCTGTACAATCTCTAGTTATAGAACTAGTTATAGAACTAGTAGTTTGGGAATAAAACATCAGTTATAGTATAAATACCAAAATTCACCACCACAAACATTGTGTTTTTTATTTGCTAAGACATTTAGAACACCATGCCCAATAATTCTCCTCACATTTTCTTTAATAGACTCTAAGGTCAGTGATTATTTTTTGAAGTATTTTGTCAAGGTTTGGTATGTAATATGGAGTACTTATTCAATGAATTGAAGTAAAACTGGTAATTAGTTTAGCCATTTTTAATTAGTCCAGATATATTAGACTGATAACAGATTGGCTTGACATAGCTGACTGGGTTGACAGACTGATTCTGAATACCACATGATCCTTTAGTTTATCTATTTTGAGGCTTTGAAGCCTTTCCTGTTTAAATATGTTGACCAACAAGAACCACTTAATTTTTTTGCTCTGTGGTCTCTATTAGCATACTGAAACTATCAACTTGCTCAAGTGATCCTATTTTGTTCTTAGGTCCTTGTTCTTGAATTCTGTGGTATATAGGATTACTTGGTTTGCTCCTGTCTTCTCATTTTACTAATGCTGTGAATTTAAGCCACACTAGTCTCTCAAACATATTGCATAACTTCACCTTAATCTTGCTTCTTTTTTAAGCTAATAGTGAATTTAGTCAAATGGGTATATTTGAAAAATGTAATTCACATTATTGCATTAAGTTGACCATATAGTAATACCAAAATGCCCTTTCTGTTTCTCTGTGGTTGTTAACTACCAGTCAAAGAATGGCAATCAATTATCATGTGCTGTCGTGCTTGAAAATAATAATAGCAAGTTTCTGTAATTGCGATATTTTTTCCATTATATACATTGTACTTGTCTTTTTTTTTTATTTTGAAAAGAATAATTACATTCAGAGTCACAATATTCAGGATATTTTTGAAGAGAATGAGATCTCTTTTTTTTTGCTCACACAACACTAAAGAAAGACAAGCAAAAGCTTGCAGACAGGATAGCTCAGTAAAAGGGAAGAGTCAGTCTTTTGGTTTTCAGATTCTTACAAAATATTGATAGTGCAATGTGTTTGTTGACAAAAAGAGAAAGTAAAAAGAATAATGAAATTACAAAAACTTAATCATAATGAAGACTTAAAACTAAAATCTGAGCTTATCACTGCACAAATTCTTGTTAGATTTTAGTTGTTGAAGTCGCAAAGACCTTGTTATATTCATTTAGTCATTGCCACTGATCATGTAGTAGACATTTTGCTTAGTGAACATTTTTCTCATGTTTTCAGTAGAAAATATAGAATCATAGAATATGCTGAGTTGGAAGGGAGCCATCAGGATCATCGAGTCCAACTCCTGACCCTGAGCAGGACACCCCAAGAATCAATCACACCATGTACCTGAGAGCACTGTCCAAATGCTCCTCGAACTCAGACAGGCTTGGTTCTGGGTCCACTTCCCTGGGTTCCAGTGCTCAACTACCCTTTGGGTAAAAAGCTTTTTCCTGATGTCCAATATAAATTCCCCCAAATCAGCTTCATGCCATTTCTTCGAGTTCTGTCATGAGGGTGAAGCCTCTCCACTTCCCTTCATGAGAATGTTGAAATCTGCCATTAAGTCTCCCCTCAGTCTCCTCAGGCTGAGCAAACCAAGTGACCTCAGCCCCACATCATACGGCTTCCCTCCAGACCCTTCACCATCCTTATGGCCCTTCTTTGGACACTGTCTAAGTGGTGCCCAAAACTGCACAATATTCAAGGTGAGGCTGCATCAGTTCTGAGCAGAGCGGGACAATCCCCTCCCTCAACTGGCTGGCGATGCTTTGCCTGATGCAGGACACGGTTGGCCCTCCTGGCTGCCAGGGCACTGCTGACTCATATTTAACTTGCCATTGACCAGGACCCACAGGTCCCTTTCTGAAGCACTACTCTCCAACCTCTTTTTCCCCAGCCTATGAACAAAACCAGGGCTGCACTGTTCCAGGTGCAGAATCCGTCACTTTCCCTTGCTAAGCTTCATACAATTGGTGATTGCCCATCTCTCTAATTTGTTGAGGTCTCTTTGAGGGCCTTGACAACTTCTCACAATTTAGTATCATTGGCAAACTTACTTAGTATTCCTTCAAGTCCTGCATTCAACTCATTAATGAAAACCTTGAAAAGAACTGGGCTGAGGATGGAACCTGGTGGAACCCACAAGTGGCAGGTCACAAGTCTGATGTCAACCCATTCACTACAACTCTGTGCTTGACTCATGAGCCAATTGCTCACCCCCGCGTGATGTGTTTATCCAGCTGTGTGCTGGACATTTAGTCCAGAAGGGTTCTGTGAGAGACAGTATCAAAAGTTTCACTGAAATCCAAAAAGATTGCATCAACTGGCTTCCCCTAATCAACTAATTGGGTTACCTCATCGTGAAAGGAAATCAGGTTGGATAAGCAGGATTTTTGTCTCATGAAGGTGTGCTGACTATGACCAATTGCTGCATTGTCCTCCAGGTGTTTTTCAGTACTTTTCAGAATGATCTTCTCCATGATTTTATTGGGCACTGAAATAAGAGTGACAGGCCTGTAGTTTCTTGGATCTTCCTTCTTGCCCTTCTTGAGAAAAAGGACAACATTCACGAGCTTCCAGCCAGCTGAGACCTCTCCAGATTCCCAAGGCTGCTTAAAAATCTTTGAGAGGAGCTTTGTAATGACACCAACTAGCTCTTAGAGGATTCTGGGATGAATCCTGTCAGACTCCATAGGTTTGTAGGGATCCAGCTGGAGCAGCAGATCTGGCACAATTTCAGGGTCAACTGGGAGTTGATCATTCTCACAGTCATGGTCCTCCCGCTCAGGGCTGAGACCCCCTTAGTTCATCATGCATGTTGAAGATGGAAGAAAAGAAAGCGTTAAACACTTCTGCCTTGTCTCTGTCCCTGTTTGTAAGGTGACCATTCTCATCTTTTATGGGCCAACGTTATTTTTACACTTCCTTTTGCCATTAATATATTTGAAAAAAACTCCTTTTATTGTCCCCCACATTTCTTGCCAGCTTCAACTCCAGTTGAGCTTAGGTTGCACAAATTTTCTCCCTACAGTTGCAAGTAGCATCTCTGAATTCTTCACGTCACCTGACTTTACTTCCGCTTTTACACCTTGCTTTTTTAATCTTGTTTTCAAGACAATATCCAAATTCAGCCAGCCTGGGTTCATCTGCTTAATCTGCTTGACTTGCAACACTCCTGTGCTCTTAGGAGATGATGTTTAAAAGTGACCAGCACTGATGGACCCCAACACCTACAAAAACATTTTCCTAGGGACTTTAATTACTGATTTCCCAAGTAGCCTGAAGTCTGCTTTCTTCATGTCCAGAGTTGAAGTTTCACTGGCACTTTACCTCCTGTCAACAGAGATTTTAAATTTGATCACTTTGTGCCACTGTGGCCAAGACAGCCACAATCTCCACTTCACTCACAAGATCCACCATGTTGACAAGCAGCAGATCAAGGAGGGCATCTTTCTGAGTTGGGTCCCTTTGAACCTGTTCTATAAGGTTGTCATTCAGTTTTTAAGGAAACTTCTGGCCTGGATTGTACCAGCTGTGAGGTGCTTCCAGTTAATTTCTGTCAAGTTGAAGCCCCCCATAAGGACAAGGGCAGTTGACTTGGAAGTGTTCCTTTTTTCCTCAAAGAATAATTTGTCAACGTCTTCATCCTGGCCGAGAGGTCTATAATAGACTCTCAGAGTGACATCCACTTTATTTGCTTGCCCTTTGATTCTCACTTAAAGGCTTTCAGCTGTGACATTACCAGCTATGAGCTCCACACATTCTAACCCTTCTATTACATACAGTGCCACCCCTCTGCCTCTTCTGCCCAGCCTATACCTGTAACCTGTAGAGAGGGATAACCTGTAGAGCCTGCAACCCTCCAACAGGGCACTCCTGTCACAGGTCTCATCCCACCAGGTTTCACTTATGCCAATGATGTTTAATCTCTGGGACTGGGCCAAAGCTTCGAGCTCCTCTTATTTGTTCCTCATGCTGCACTGATTATTGTAGAAACATTCCAGGTGTGGTACATTGAAGCCAACACCTCTTGAGACAGATTGAGGGATCCTATCAGATCCCATGTCCTCAAGTTTTGGCACACCATCCCATCGTTTGTTACCTGTGAGCCTGGTTTTGTCTCTTTCCCCCTTCCAAGCTACTTTAAGCTCTATCAATGAGCCCCACTAACTCCTGTGTTAGAACTCTTTTTCCCCTCTGAGAAAGACACCTCCCATCTGGTGTTAGTAGACCAGATGTTGAATACATCATCCCATGGTCAAAACCCAAAATTTTTCCACTTACACCAGCCTCACAGCCATGCATTGACATGATGGATCTGCCTATTTGGGCTTTACAACAACTCTTGTTTTATGGTAGTTATATCTCATTATGAATTCCCTGCTTTTGAATATTTTCAGAATTACCAGTATATAGATTGTCATGTAATTAAAATAGGTAATATTAATCATAATTTCAAATGATAATTATGTTTTCTGACCTATATTTTATGTAAATCAATATTATTCATACATTTTTGTATAAAAATGCATAGAGAGATAAGAGAACATCTTCACATCTGTGAGAAGTTGAGATAATCCCTTATAGAGTTTCATTTATGTAAATGAGAATTTAAATAATGCCCAGACTATAATTTGCAAGAGACAGACAATGAGAGGTAAATTGATGCACTCATTCAAAAACCATGTGGACAAAATCAGGCATCTGTTAATAGTAATTTTTTTTGGTTTTTGAACTATGAGGAATATAATAAATCAAAATCAGTCCCTGTAAAATTAAAAGTTTTCAAGCAAGTTTTAGTTGATTGCATCAACAGCCTGGAAGTAAATTTTGTACTCAGTAACATCTTCAATTAGAAATTGTAAAATCATATATCGGAATCTGATAGTTGTTTGTAAAGCGTGCTTGCAAATCTAGGTGTATTTATAGATAAAGAGAGAATAAATTGCATATTGACCTCAGAATGTGGAGGAAACATTTATGTGGCTTATTTATGTGTTCTGAAACAGCTGAATCTCTTGTCTCTAAGTGTCTTAAGATATATCCTATGGTTAAGACTAAAACTTTTGCTATTAGACTAAATAAGAGGCTTGCTTTCATCTTTGAAAGCACCAATAAAACTAGTGCTTGAAAGGAGGAGTGATAAAAATGTTAAAGTTGAGGGGCATTAAGTTCCTATCTCGAATATTTTTGTGTTCTGAAAGAACTATATGATTTTCACTACAAGGTGTTAAGTGGAGTGCTTCAATATACATGTATTATTTAACAACAAATAAGAAAAAAATGTTTCTTGATTGATAGTTTATAACCTTTCCATAGCTATGAGACCCAGTTGGGTATCAATACAAAAAAAAATTAAATTAGGAAGTAAGAAATTCTCCATTAACCTGGGATACTGTTCTTAAGTAGACAGAATATTACTGTAAGACCAAAGTGAAGAACTACTAACTTTCAAAGTTAATATGCTGGCAATCCTTCCTAAGATATAATGAAAAAAAAAATCTAAGAAAATATTCTAAAATTTCAACTCAATATAACATTATAATCTGTCATTTGAAAGTTCTTCAGATGATTTCTCCTTCATAAATTCTTATATAGCTTCATAGATATGCTGTGTTCAGCCCTGTGTTTCCTAGATGCCAGAATTTGCCATAGGTAGGATGACTATTGGAAAAGGTAGATGTATAATTCTAGCATTAGCAGAGCTACTCTGAAAAGTGGTGGAAATCTAAATTTTTACAGGAATTTTGCTTCTATCACTTTCCCTTGTGTGAAGGGAAGTCTACAGAATATGTAATTCTTAATTTTTTTTTGGTCATCTTTATTAGTCCTTTCCTGGTATACATTTATTATAGCATAACTGAGAACCAGACTCTTTATTTCCTCATTTGGGCTTTTTACACACTTGCTCCTAATGCTTTTGTCTTACCAAAGAAAACTAAATTTCTGCTACATGATTTTTTTGATGAGTTTTTGTGTTTTGGTTTGGTTTGAGTTTTTTGGTTGATTTTCCTTGGAAAGTATAGCTTTTCTCAAGTGTTTCTGGGGTAATAGTTTTTTTCTAAAGCATTCACTTTGTGAATGTCACTTAGTGACATAACCAGTTACTAATTCACTCAGACTTTTTCTATAGCGGGGAAATTCTAAATAACAAAATAAAATAGTCATGAATATTTTCATAAAACTAGTCATCTTTACAGAGACAATGTCCCATTAAGATAGAATGCATGTCAATATTGTAAATATTTTAAACATTCTCTGTACTTTACTTTGAATTACAGAGCATCAAATTGAAACTGAAAAATATTTTAAAATGCTGTGTACGGCTGGTAGCTATATTAAGCCTTATGAAGAACATAAACTACAGTTTTTGCCTACTGGCAGTAACTGCATTCTCTTACAAAGTCTGAAATACTAAAAGCAACAGAACTGTAATCACTCTAAAAGTCTCTCTAAATATTATCTAATTTTTTTAAGTCTTCTAAACTTGAATGAAGTAATTCTCCTGTATACTCACAGTATGCTGTTATATAGTAATTAACATTTCAATTTGTGCTAACAGCTTTTATCGCAACCTGTTTTAAGAAGTTCTTAGAGCTTTGCAAAAATTGCATAGCAATATTTGTTTTCCCTTTTACATCCACTGTAGTCTGTGATCTGTTTTATCTTTGAAATTTTTAAATAAATTACATTAGAGATCTTGCCTGTATATCATTGTTCCACTGCAGCTCATTAAATGAAAATATACTAGAAACTCCTGTTCAATTTGTTGTACACACTGCATGATGTTCATTATTTTCCTTGGAACTTGTATTTCCAAAATGATTATTGGTACTTTAAGTCTTATATTGTGAAACATCTGCCAGTAAGTCAGGGAATATACCCAAGAAGAAATTTAGGGTCAGAATGCTAATATGTACATGTCCTTTCTTCACAGCTGTAACTTGCCCCAGCATACAGACTCTGCTCTCAGAACATGTTGTCTGGAGACTGATTTCTGGGTCACTGAATGAGTATGGATCTCAAGTCATGCTCAGCTGCAGTCCTGGATATTTTTTATTGGGTCGAAGGCTCATACAGTGCAGGAGTAATGGAACCTGGAGTGTAGGCAATGAAAGGCCAAGTTGTAAGGGTAAGGAATATACTTGTTTACAGAATATCCTATGCTTTTTAATACACAGATTTTATTTTATAAGTAAAGTTTTTAATAAACTATTTTGCTATCACATTCCTGTAAGTAAGCAAATGTGAAATTTTCATTAACTGGAGATTAATTTATTCCAACTCTTTAAGTGTTAAGTACAATATGTTTCATACAAGAGTCAGTGAAGTAGCATCAAGAGATCAATCTGTATTTATTCAACTGGATGGTACATAAATATTTAGAAAATACAAGGAGTTAATGTTATTACTTTAGAAGATTCCAGATTAGAGTTAGATTAGATGATGATATTGCTTTGACCTCTTGGGTGAAGCATTAAAACTATGCTTTTGGAGAAACATGCATATGAACTTTTATAATGTGTTCATACAAAAATACCGTAAATTACTTCAGACCTAATTAGTAAGTTTATTGTTTTACAAATATGCTGAACAGATGCCTAACATGTCATGAGGTAGCTCATTATTTATGTATTTAACTATTTTAAACTGGAATCTCTGTAATTAAAATGAATAAAGCATTTTATTATGTTTAGAACAGTCAATACCACTGCATTTTAGGAACAGAGTTAATTTTTTTTAAACACATGTAGAAGTGCAATTGATAGTCAGCATTAGCATTAGAAATTATAAAGTTAGGCTAATCCACAGATTACATTATTGTGCCTCTATCGTAGTCAAAAATAGTCTTACTCATCTCTGGACACCTTCTGTGCATAAGAAACTGTGATCACATATATTCTGATTATGACTGAATTAACTGCACAGTGACTTGTACTTGATTTTATCCAACTTCTACCCAATTCCATGTTATTTCCTATAGTGAACCTTTTAAAATATAGGATAATGGGCCCTTTAGGTTTCAGATAGGAAGTTTAGTTGTGATTAACATGCTTTTGAAAGTAAACCCATGATTCACACTAACATAGAATAGAATAGAGTTCAAGCTTTTGAAGACATTGGTCTGTATCTTGAATTATAATATTATTGATATATTTTTCTAGAAACAGAAGAGATGACAGAATGGTTTTAATTAGATTAGAGTTTGATACATTCCTAAAAGGTAATTTTCATGTGCTGTGTGATAGCTGTGTGTTGCAGCTGATGCCACAGAAGGTTTGTATGATAGTGGGTCAAGTCTAGCCTTAAACAAAACCAGAAGATATATCATTTTAGCAAGTAGACTGACACATATGTTATATGCTTATGAATAGTAGTGGGAAATAAGAAAAAAGACAGTTCATAGCAATTCAGAGTTCTACATGTTAAAAAGATATATAATATTTTTAAATAGACACAAGACTTAAAATGGTCAGGGAAAATATATTTGAGAAATAGCCATGAGTATGCACACATGGAATATAACCACAACTTTCCTGGGAATTCATGTGATTCCCTTGTTTCAGCATTGGAAATACCAATTGAAAATACTGAAGGATTGAGTTTAAGCTGCTGTCAAGATATGAAAGTATTCCAATGAATTTTCAGATTTAGAATATGTATTGCCAAATCAAGCATAATTTTAAGTCCTTTCTGTGGTATAATAGAATTTATGTTTATTTTTTAATTTATTCTTATATTCTTATATTTTTCCTATTATATTTACTTTTTAAGAAAACATGAGGTAGTATATTGTCTTCCAGTCTAAAAAAAATTATGAAAAACATTTTCATATTTTAGTTTGTTCTGTTGCTTGTTTTTTTCCTAGTTATCTCCTGTGGTGGTCTTCCATCTCCACCAAATGGAAATAAGATTGGAACCTTAACAGTGTATGGAGCTACTGCAATATTCACTTGTAACACAGGATACACATTAGTTGGTTCTCATGTGAGAGAATGCTTGGCAAATGGTCTCTGGAGTGGTACAGAAACGCAATGCCTAGGTAACAAAATCAAATTTTTGTCCCTTGTTTTGTTTTGTCTTAAAGAAGCAGTATCAAGGACTAATGCTTATCAAGCAACAACTTTTTTAAATCAATGAAAAATAAAGGTATCTTAAATATGGAAATACTGTGTACTGCATATGATTTTTGTGCTATTCTACTAGCATATATCTTTTTATTAGAAATTAAATTATATTGTATATTGTTGCAATGCTTTTCAAACCAGTTGGGTTTTTAAGTGACTCCAATTATTATCCACATTCACAACACTTTTCTTTGTGGAACAGTGCATATGATGAAACTAAGTTGGAAGATAAGCTTTAGTTCAGGAGCATTCCTGATACATTCCAACTGCAAATGAGTGTTCACCATATTGAGCATTCAGTCAAGGAAAGTAGACAAGAGATAAGTGAAGCAAAATCAACACTCTTTCAAACCCTAGGATTTATGCATTTTGGACCTTAAGTTCTCATCCCTGCTCTTTCTCTCTTCAGATCTACTCATATTGCTTTACACTCCTAATATAGACATAAGAAAAAGGTTTTCTTTTTGAGTAACTTTTGAGGATCAGTAGTGGGTTTATTCTTGATTGTGGACAGTGTATTTATTTCTGGAATCTGTTATTTGCTTTGTCTGCCCTCATTTTGCAGATTTTCTTCTTACCTTATAGCTAAATATACTCAGTTGTTCTCAGGAAAGGAGGAATCTCCTCTTTCTTCTCCAGAGTTCCACCTCTGATAAAAAGCACCTTTCTTCTCTGCTGCCTCACCACATTATTTTGGCAGAAAATATGCCTGTCTAGTACATTTTAAACATAACAGTTTTTCTTTTCTCAAGAAATTAATTCAAATCAAAACAGGGGAAAAAAAAATCTTCTGAGCATCATTTCTTTAAACCTTCATGCCATCCATGAAACCCTGATGTTGTCATTGCATGAACCAAGTAAAAATAAAGTGAGAAAGAAGTTTTCCATATACCTAAAGAACTTATATCAAATGGTTGGTTAGAATTCTTAGGCACCTGATTCCATTTTTAACTTTCCCAACATTAATAGTGTCACAGTGTTTCTGTGCTCAGATAGACCTTTGGCATATCAGGTTGCTGGTGTTCATTACCCTATAGACACAACTAATAAGTCTATGCTGGTTTGTATTAACTTTCTAAGCAAAGATACTTCATAGAACTATCATAAAGGGTATTTGCATTTATTGAGCTTTGAGTTCTTGCTCTCACCAAGATGCAAAGCTGAAAGAAATGGTTACAGTTCTCCAGAGCAAAACATAGCAAACCAGAGCTGCATTTTAAAACACATCAACATTCTCCTGGTAGAATAATCTATTAAAAGGAGAACATCTGCATCACAATAACCAGGTGTGATGGGACCACATACCAACTCAATCATGTCTTCAAAAAAACAATTTCCAAGTATCATAAATTTCATATTAGAAGGTTATTAAGAATAGCAGGTATTGTAAGATAAACATGAGTTTTAACAGAGTACTAGTGACAACATCCTGCATTTCTGGAGATCTTTAATGCCTGAAAATACTTTTAGAGAAAATATTTCCTAAACAGGTTGCAAGTTACAAGACAATAATGCACTAACAGACAAAAGCATAATAATCTAAACTTCACGAAAAAGAAAGTGAATTTATCAGTTCCATATTAACTCTATTCTTCATCAATATAGAGCAGATAATTTGGTGGGGTAAAGGAGAAATACAGAAATGTGGGAGTCTTCTCCAAGTCAGGGATAAAATCTCACACTTTGTGTTCTGCTTGCCCTGTTGATTGCCTTTTTCTTTCTTTTGATTCAGATACTAGTCTGTAGAAGAAAGGAAAATAAAGACAGAATGTTTTCAGAAAAAAAAAAGCATGATATAATGTATTCTGATCTGAATTAAGATTTTATAATCTTTCATAATATATTCCTAATTAACTTCTTAATTTTGCAACAGTAATGTTTGTATTACAATTTTTGCGGATATAATTTTACAATATGTCAGCTCTCAAGATATGGAGTGTAGCAGGAAGAAATGTAGCAAAGGATTTTGGGACTTGCAATTTTCTGGGCTCTCACGCATGCTCAATGAAGTACTTTAATGTCGTTGGTTGAAAGATCATGTGACACGTTTTAAGCACTGTATTTATAATAAATCTTAATCTTGCTCTCCCACTCCATGGTGTGAGTAGTGGGGTTCGTGCAACAACAAGCACCTCAAATGGCGCCCTAACAGGGACTTGTGGTCAAAAATTGTGACCATTGCCTCATAGAGCTAACCCAACTTCTAAATGTCAATTCATTATTACAGACTTCCCAGCAAGATGCAGTTACTTCTGGAAAATGTTGTGAAAAAGAACAATTATCTAGTTTGATATATTTTCAAGCCATTATTTTTTATTTTAAAATATGCCGTATTAAGAATTATGTCATTTTGATTTAGGAAATAAAGGCATAAACAGAGTACACTAATTGCTACCTTTTTTAATATTTAGAGCAGCAAAGGGGTAAAATAAATCTTTTTTTACCTAGGAATAAGAATTGCACTGAAGTGCTGGTTAGGGGAATGTTATGATTTGTCATTATTTTTTCACATACATAAGTTCATCAGTTCCACAGTGGAACTATACAGGTGATTGAATCTGAAAACACATCAGCTTTCTCTTAGTGTCAGATTATCCCTGGACTGAGGCTGACTGAACTTTAAAATATGATGGAACTGCAACTGTGAAGATCCAACAGCTCCAAAATTTGTATTTGTAAGAGTATTTTCCATAGCCATTTCTTCTGTTGCAAACATGTAAACTAGATTGTAAAAAAAAAAAAAAAGAAAAGAGCTATTAGCCCTGTAGATTTTTGCAATGTGTTATACCATTCATTACCAGAGTATTGCCTGACACCTGCATATAATGATTTCAAGCATAAAGATATGTGTTAACATTCATTCATTTTGAATAACCTGATATACCACTTCATAATCTGATCAATAATAATAGTATTTAGGACTTAGGTACTGGTTTTTTTTTTGACAGGCTAATTTGGATAATTTGGCTGCCAACATACACATATCTCAATGGATTCTGTTTGTATTATAAATTACTCTTGCCCATGGAAGGCTGGAAAAGAGGTTTCTTCCATTCTGATATTGAGAAATAAATTTTGCACTGAATACCCCAGAATATTAGCTGTTCACAGTAGCCTCAGTACATAGTGCATAGTGAACAATTCCATTTTATTTTCATAGTTAGGAAAGACTATTTCTATATACAGCTTGAATTTAATTTATTTGAATTCATCCTTTTCCTCTGCAGGAGTAATTTCCTGTTGGATTTTTTCTGTTTCAGTTTTTTACAAATTCACATTGAAATTGGTATCCACTACTATTATTTTATCCCCTTGGTCATAACTAAAAACTTTTTTTTTCCCACCTGACTATCTGCATTCTGTGTTTAAAATTATTTCTACAGATCTAGTCCCACTTGTAATGAGCGCAGGACCTCTTTCAGGAACTATTACTGCAAAAAAAGCAATGCTTGTCTTACAATACTTCCCAATTCTTTTTCTAAAAACTTTGGTGGACTTTGGTTTCTATTTGATTGATTTCATTGCTGAATGCAGCCCTATGCATTCATATGCAGCTTAGAACTGTTAAACACATGGATTTACCTCATTAGACAAAAAAAGTTCACATTCAGAGCTGGCAGGTCATTAATCATTACTTAATCTTTGCTATTTCAAAATCAGACAGGGTCTATAGTGCCAAAAATACTGCACAGCTTGGATTGTGAAAGTCTAAATTTGCATTATCACATGCATACTGCAGAAAGTCATACTTCTGCTACTAAATCCTTCCCTGCCTCTCTTACACTCTCTCACATAAGGTATATTCAAAACATGTACTTTAGACATCTAATTTAGATGCAATTTAGAGTACAATCTAAGTTCCTAAATTCCCAACAAGGTCAATGGAACTATGCAGGTTCCTCCAGAGTGAATTCAGGAAAGATAAATTCTTAAACTTTAAAGTGAGATGTGAATGCTGCTAGTGGTGTATTCCTAAATTTTGAGGACAACGTGTCCCAAATATATTCCAGAGGTGCCTTTAGGACTTACCTGAAGCCTGTAAAAATCAGGAGGCAAACACCCAGGGAGCTCTGAATGAGCCTTTTCCTTTCAAAGGAATGGTAATGAGTTAGAGTTGCTTTTTACCTATACTATACCTGCATGAATGTAATTCAGGACAGCTGTAATTGAAAATATGCATCACTTTATGTTACCCACTGGTCTGTGTAGAATTAATTTATGATTTCAGGGCAGATGAGTACACTAATTTCTACTTTCCCATGTACCATGGGAAAGAGTTTGTCAAATCCTTATTATTTGTCTCAAAAGAAAGCTAAAATCAATGACTGTAGTTAATGAGTCTAAGGCTAAATATGAGCCCTAAGTCTTCAGGTTGTTAGTATTATATGTATTCATGTATTTTTTTCTTAGTTATGCAAAGATAAATATGAATTGTTAGGTAAAACTTCTTTCAATTTCACTCAGTTACTCACACTGCTGATATTTTATCTCTTCCCTTTTTTTCCTTACAAAAATAAATTGCATCTATAAGTCACAAAACGTGTTTTTATCCATGTTTTGTGTGTATGAGTGATCACATGTAGGACAGAGAGCAAATTGGAAACTTTTAGGATTACCTAACTCCCTCTGTATGATTAGTGGCACTTAATCATGGATCAATGTGTTTTTCTGAACAGATTTTTTTTTCACTGACTTTTTATGACTTTCAGGTGCAAAATTACAAATAAACAAGTCAAGGAGATTCTTTAAAATCTTAAGTTAAATATAATCTACTTCATTATTAATTATAATATGTATAATTCTCTAGATTTATCAATGTGAAAAAATGCTACTGCAGACTGTACTTTTGTAAAAATATCAGATCCTCTAATTGATAATTCTAGGTAAATCACAGTATGATATTGTGATATTGCTTATATTTCAAATTCTTATTAAAATAAATAGAATTATTTGTATCTTGATTTCCAAGTATTTTACAATAAAACTACTGAACTAACCTTGACCCATATGAAAAATTTTCTTAATTTACAGGTTTTGCAGATTTCTCGAGAGCATATTTTATTAAAAAATCCACTCACAACCTTCTTATTTTTTTTTCTGATTTTAGTTGATGAGAAAATTACATACATTTTATGTCATTGGAATGCTCTTTCAGTTCTTGATTTGTTGGAATATTTTATTTAATGAGGCAAAATTTCCTAAAAAATTATTAAATACAGTAATTAGAAATATCTATAGATGAAATTGCTCACATAGTAAGTCCAGCAACTTGTTAAATCTCCATTTCAGAGAAAAGGCATAATAATTTGCATTTGACTCTGTGACTGTTGGCACATCTCAGCTATTTTTCCTTTTGAAATTCCCTGTGGTTCCCTGTGTTTGGCTTCAACGTATCAACTGGTTTTCAGTTCTTCACTATTTAGGTCTAGAAATTTTTTAAAAATCAAACTTATTCCTTTCTATTTCACCTCAGTCCCTGGAAAAAAATTAGAGAGCAAGTATCAGGAATTAAGTCAATTTCCAGGCATAAGTAAAATAAAGAGATAATTGGGAACAGGCAGGATGGAACAATCAAAAGCAAACCTTAATCTTGCTGCCTTTTCCAACGACTGTCTCATTGGATGTAGATTTCAGCAGTAGGTTTCTTTCACTTTGTATTATTGTAGCAAAACTTCTGAAAGTATTCCACAGTATCCTTGTAGACAATTAAGAAGACAGGGACTGGATGAGGGGACTGCAAAATGGATGGAAAGTAATTGAACAAACAATGTCTGAGGGTAGTGTTTCTTGATTTGAAGTATGACAAGTAGCCAGTGGATACTGAGGATGAATACTGAGGCCCATACTATTCAGCCTCTGTCAGCGATTTGGATAACAGGCTGGGATGCAGCCTCAACAAGTTTGTGGATGACAGCATATGATGGGAGAATAGTTAATACATGAATATCAGCACTGCTAAACAGAAGGATCTTCAGAATCTGGAGGAATGGGCCAACAGGTAGCTCCTAAAGTTCAGCAAAGACAAATACATAATCCTTCACTTTGCCTAGAATAATGCGTTTCCTGAGTACTGACCTGGAACTGACTGGGTAAAGACAAACTTTACAAAAGGTAGCCCAGGTGACTGAGTGGAGAGGCCCACTAAGAGTTACAGGTGTGACTTTGCAATAAAAATATCACAGACTGGATTGTAGGAACAGTAGTGTAGTCAGCAGGTCATGATTATTATTTCCTCTTCAACACACATGTGGAAAATCGTGTGTAGTTTTTGTGTCTTCCACCATATAAGAGAGAGATGGGAAACTGAAGCAAACTCAGGGAAAGGGCCTATCATGGGTTTAGGGTCTAGAGTACGTGATAGACAAGGAGAGGCTGGGTGAGGCTGGAGGAGAGAAAACGGTAAGAAGGATCATATTACTAATTTGGACTGAGAACAGTAAGATGAATTTTTCATGAGACATTTCAAGAAGAAAAATATGCTTTCAATGTCCTTGTTACTTACTCTCTGTTTTCATATTCCCTGTTGTGAGGGGAAGAGTAGCTGTGTAAGAAGTTGGATTTGAAAAGCTTGCATTCATACTTTCTTCCAAAAATTTGCAGAACAGTACCACAATGTGTCCTCATAGGCATCATCAATCCTACAATTAGGATTATTAAAATAATCCTATACATATAAAAATCCAAATCAAGTGGCATATGTTTTATCCTTCTTATGTTTTAGAGAAGCCATTAAGTGCGAGTGTAATATACTGTCTAGCATTATTAAAGGGGCTTTATTAGAAAGTAGACTAAATCCCAAAGAAGATAAGTTACAAACAAGTTACTGTTGATGGATATAGCCTGCATGAAACAAAAGATAACACACACCTCCCACCATTCTAGCTGCAGTCATGATCCTCAGGTCCCAGTCCTCCCCTCTCAAAATGAAGATTTAGCATAGTCTCAGATGAAATTACTGCAATTGTCATAAAAAATGAACTTTTTTCTCCTCCTTAATCAGAAGAAGAGAAATAGTTTCCTGTTCGGCAACTCTGTTTTCAAACAAAATGAAAAATCCAGAAAGAATTAAAGTATTACTTAGTGCCAAGACTGCTATTATCCTGGAGTAATGCATTCTGTGTTTTTTAACAGCAGCTGAAATAAGGAGGAAACAGTGCTGGTAGATGCTGCTTCCTTTCTATGCCTTCATCTGTCTGGAAAATGCTTATAAATTCATATTCATGAAAGAATTATAGTAAACTCTTCCTTATATTGCTTTCCAATTTGGACAGTACACTTTGAAATATCTACCCTCTACTTTTTTTAAGGGTGAAGTGTCTTATTAAGGTTGTCATTTTGCTTAGAGAAGTGTGAGGTCTTTAACTTTCAAACTCATACTATTATTTTATCATAGAGTTCTCCTTTCTGTTATTCATGATTTTCTTCTTCAAAAAAGTACAAGAAATATCATTTGTAGGTTTTATACCTGAGAACTTGTTCTGCACGGTGCAGTACTTGACTCTAAATATATTGTTTATTGAAAGTTGATTTTTTTTTCTTGTAAATTTTGGCAAGGATTGTCAAAATATATGTTTTTAGTTGGTTGTTCTTTTATTGTAGCTGGTCACTGTGGTTCTCCGGACCCAATTGTAAATGGTCATATTAGTGGAGATGGTTTCAGTTATCGTGACACTGTGGTCTACCAGTGCAATCCTGGCTTTCGGCTTGTTGGTACATCTGTCAGAATTTGCCTACAGGATCACAAGTGGTCTGGACAAACTCCTGTGTGTGTCCGTAAGTATGATTAGTTTTTCACTGAATTATTGCTACTATTTTAAACATAATTAAACATTAACAGTTGATTGGAATTTGAATGAGGTCTTTGAATGAGGTGCTCATTATGATCCTGTCTCTAATCTAGCACAGATGGATTAACTACACTCAGTATTTTCTGATTTCTGTTGTTTCAGAAACAGGATGACATAGACATTGAAGTGGGTTGAACTGCAGGCTGCAGCTGTGTAACTTAACCTATTGCTTTCTCTCTTTTTCTCCAGGCATAATTTTTATGTTAAGTGGGTTTACTAAGCCTTTCCCCTATTTTTTTTTCACCAGAAATAAAAAATTCCTTTGTATATTTTCACTGTTTCGTGAACAAAGCTGGGATACTGTTCATCTGTGCAGTTTTGATGATGACTGCCCATTTTTTCAAGTAGGCCTACCAGTGCAAACCTAGGCATGGCATCAAATTATGCTACATCTGTCAGAAAATATTTTAACTTTTTTATACCCTTTAATAGGATTTGTTTTTTTGCTCTTAATTCTTCTGTTTTGAAAATCCTGTAATTAATTGCTAGAATTGACGAGTCTTTCCTACTCTTACATCCTTCATCCTTTGCATGGAAGATTTTCTGACATTTTCTGGACCATCAGCCATTTTATCGTAACCAAGTGCAATTTTACTGTTTTTTATTGTACTACTTTATTATGTAGTTGATTTTATTTTTATTTCAGTTTTAATAAAGATCCCCATTTTTATACATTTTTTGTTATTTTTAATGGAGCTTTTATATCAATTATTTCAATGCTCTATTTTTTAAGATGTCTGCAATTCAGACAGTAGTATTTTTGTCTACACAGAGAAAGTCACTGAGATGATCAGCTTTTCTATTCAACACATTTTAGTATCTTTATTTCATTTCAGTTATATTACTGGTAAGTCATTAGATTTCAAAATATTCAGTATTTTCTTTCTCAGGGGTAAAATGAAAATTTTTAACTGTATACAGCTGCAGGAAATAACTGCCAAGTGTAGTTGTCCTTTTAAAATCCTATTTATATCTTCAAGTGATTTGTATTCATCAAAGGAGAAATGTCACCAGCTAGCATTATTACTTTTAGTGGTTTCATTTTACTGTGCAGTGAATAAAATTCCTTTAAAAGAAAGGGACAAAGCTGGGGGGGAGGGTTAGGGCTTGGGCATGTATTTTCTGAAAGATCTTTTCACTTGCTTCTTATTAGAGTAAACAGGAAATATGAAGATTTTCCATTAGTTCCTTTTGAGTAGCAGCACAACAAATTCAAATGAAAAAGATAAACCTGTGTACAGTGTATTTATTTGAGTATGAGAAACATCATTAGCACTAGAACAAAGTTGAAAAGTTCTGTGTTTATATGTGTGTGTATGTATACATTCTGATTTTACATTGTCAGTATCTATGGTTTCTATATTTTCTATAATATTTTAATATCTTGTCACATGGAAACCTAGAGCTTGACCCTAATAAGTTTATTTTACAAGTTTTATTTTAACACAATCAATACAAATAATACACATAATGGGAAAGACTTACTCCCAACAATGATTTATTTATTGTCATAAGAAAATTAGATTAAAAGAATCACTACTTAAGCAAAACAATGCAAAACCTTTAGAATAGGGATGCTTCAGAACTCCAGAATGTTCTGAAGTAGTGCATCAAATTTGGCTTTTTGTTCCTATTACATTTTTAAATATGCAGGGAAAAAAAGTTTTTCTTTTATTTGTATTAGTAGGAATATAGCAAATGATATGCATTTTTAAGGTCTCATACAGATCAGATGTGTATCAAAATGCATATATGTATATATATATAATTATTTTTATTACAACTTTCAACATGAAGTAAAAAGTAGGTTCTAAAAGTTTTATTGAAAAATTAAGATTTTTCTTCTGGCAGTTAAGAATTCTGAGTAAGTATATCCTAATTTTTTTTCTTAAATTTCCTGTATAAATATCAACAACAAATCCAGAAGGGAAACAAACAAACTAACTAACTAACCAAAACAACAAAAAAAACCCAAACCCTAAAGGAGCTCAACCAGCAAGTCATTCTCTGGATGCTAATCTGCCTATTTTTCTTCTAACAGCAATCACATGTGGACATCCCGGGAATCCAGCTCATGGAATGACTAATGGCAGTGAGTTCAATTTAAATGATGTTGTCAATTTTACTTGCAATGCTGGATACTTACTTCAGGGTGCTTCTCGAGCACAGTGCCGGAGCAACGGGCAGTGGAGTAGCCCTTTACCCAACTGCCGAGGTAAGAAACTCTCTCTTACATTCTTTGTTCTCTAATTACTTATTTCAGGTATGATCCTCCTTTACCCTGCCTTCAAAATACCAGGATATACTTCATAAACCTGACCTTTGGGAACTTATTGCCATCTTTATTTGAGTTTTTTCCTTTCTACATTGGAAATTTTAGTTAGGGCTGGGTATTGAGGAAGCCTAGGCTTTTCAGTATTTTACCTCGAAGTTCTGACTGCAATCCCTAGTATTTAGTTTATAAACATATAAAGTGAATTTTGTATCAGAAAATTATATTACCTTAATAAATCACAGTTGGCTGTCTAGTATGAACTAGGTACATTTTAGTATACTTTCCATAAACGATTGATTACTCCTATTAAAACATAGTTATGCAGTTGAATATTTATGCATTAAAGCACTATTAATTTTTCTGTATTTCCTAGCAATATCTGAGATATGTTCATAACTTTTGTACTTGATTTTTCTTTCCCCACAAAAAAAAAGTAAGATTTAATTCTGATTGGTTTTCTTGCAAAGACTTATCTGAGCTTAATTACTGGTATGCTATGGGTAAAATAGACATGTTTGAGAGATCAGAATGAAGCAAGTGGTTTGTGTTATGAGAAAATGTGTATCAAATGTACATATTAGGGATGGACAAAGAGAAACCATTTTAAAACACAGTCTAGAATTCTCAGATTGATTTATTTACCCAGATGCCAGTAATGTAATTAAGAATAAAAGGGAAGCAAGTCTCTGAAATTAGTCTGTTTTCACTCCTTCCATTATGACAACTGTTTTAATTTCTTTTCTTTAACTTTTGGCTATTATTGCAGAATATGGACATAATATCTAGTCTTTGCTCTGTTCCACCAATATCTTTATCAAACACCTACAATCTGTTCACTGGTCTGTTGTTTCAATGTCATATGCCCCAAAATAGCTTCTACTGGTGTAGTACATGCTTTCTCAATGCTGAATCCAATAAGATATTGCACATTATTTTCTTCTAAATCACTGAGGCAGACTGAATATCTTCTGACTATGAAATAGATGCAAATTGACAGAGAGGTGAAAGGCAAGACATGAGGTGAATCATGTAAAATATACTGAAAGCTCTCAACGGCCTGGAGAAAACGTCCTGAGACACTGTATATCCTTCAGTGCTTTTTTCTTGAAGGCTCCAGAAGGAAATGTAGGTTCTAATTTATGGCTCTAATTTAATAATGTTGTTCCTGGTCATATTCAAAGCTGGAATTGTCTGGGTTAATTTACAAATTTTAATAAGTGCTAATTTCCAAATATGTAAACCAAAACCGTATTAAAAAATGCTTAGTGTCTGGAAAGAATGTGATTATTATGCCCACTATGGAACATGCAAAGAAATAGAACACAAAAATTTCTCTGGAAATGCAGTGGCTAGTAAGCTTTTCTTGAGTATTTTCTTTCACAGGAAAAATGTTCAATCAATGTAAGTATGCTTTTTGTTCTTTGTAACTTGTCCTTTATGGGCTAAAGGAAATTGCAGTCAGCGAAGTCATGCTAAAGATACAAACATTGGGACTAATAAGAAGTTAACTTCAGCTATTGTATCTTTATTATCTCCACCTGTTGGTTTATTAAAAATCTTATTGTATTACAATTGTTGTTCCTAAGAATAATAATTATCTTTGGTGATTAGCTCATCATATTGTTTCAGAGCTGGCTGATGCAATTTCAAGCTCAGTGTGTGTGGAATTAGATCTTTCATTCTCATTAAAACAATAAAGAGATGGCAATTCCCTCAGTCACTACCCTCAGAATTTATTCAAGTGAGTTAACTAGCATAGCAATATAATTATTGGAACAGAGAAACAGGAATTAGCAAACTGTTTCTGTTTAGGCTCGTGTATTTTTTTTCCCTTTCATACTGCTTTGTTTTGCTAGACTTTAGTGAACGAACTCCTCCATCTCATCTGTGAGGCATTTAAGTGAGATTTTATTTGTTGAAAACACACACTTTTACACTTATCCTGTAGATGCAGCCTGAATCTACTCTGTTTGACTGTCAGAGGGAGAGATTGAGTAGCTTTGCTGAAGCTTAAGCCCATTTACAATCTGAGTTACTCAACTATTTACACTGAACTCTACTACATTCCTTAAAAGGAAAACAAATCAAAGTGAAAGAGGAAAAATAATGCAATGACTGAGAAGATTTAAAAAATAAGAACCCAAGAATTAGGACACTTACAGTTACTACAACATTTCAGTTGTCTCTCCTGTCCACTTTTATTTTCCTTTTTTAATTTATCACATGAATTTGTGTTTGATCCAGGCCAATTTATGGTCTGAAATCTTGTTTAGGGAGATTGGTTTTCTGAAAGGAGTATTATAGATGCAACTCTGCCAAGATCCATTCGCTTAACCATAGGAAACTCCTACCAGAACAGTGACCCAGAGTTCCTCAACTGAGTATCTACAGTTTTGTCTATTCTCATGTAGGTGGTGTAAACCTGGACTTTTGCTATTCACTCAGTGTTTCTTCACTTCGTTCTTCACTTAGTATTTTTTCTCTATAGCAACATATATTTTTCAGTGAGTGTCTTGTATCTCTTCCATCACAAACTGTGAGGATCCAGTTAGTTTTGTCACTTCCCCTTTTGTTCCCCCTTCCATGCACCCCGTGAGAGCCTAGAGCACTTTGCTAGCTGGCAGTCACCAGCTGTAGCTGCTCACCTCAGGGACTGAGTTTAACTGATTTAAACTGTTTGAAAAAGATGTCACGAAGTTTGCAAATTCTCTAAGAAACCTAATTTTGGCTTCTAGAGAGGAATATACTGTCTAAAGTAAAAATAACTGTTGTAAATATGTTTGTGCACCAAAAGATATTCAGTCGTTGCATAAAGGGAATAGTAACTTCAGTTTAAGCATGTCAGTGTTAGAGTAGTTCTATGCCATTGATGAGCTACATGCATCTCTGATCTAGAAATTTGGGAGATTCCTACTTCTTACTTACATTTAAAATGTTCTATTGTCTAGATAATTGGTATTGTTTCTTATTTTAAGCTAGCATAGTGAGTTGACCTTGTAATTGGTATGTAGCAGTTTCTCTCTGCTGTTCCTTTCTTCTCACTTTGTTTTTCTTCTCTGGTGTGCATTTTCCACAGGGCTGCAGAGATTATCTACTCCTTTAGGCACCGCTCTCTCTTCTAAAATCAGTGTTCCCTTTGTTGCTTTTCACTTTTCTTATTCTTTTTTCCTTTTTTTTTTTTTTTTATTTTTATTTTTGTGTGTGTGGCCTCCTCTCTGGTGTATTTTGCCCTTTCCTAAGGACATTTTCGGGAAACACAAAGTTCCCACATGGACTCAACCGTGATTTGAAGAGAGATCGAGGGCTGGGGTTATTCAGCCTAGAGGAGAGAAGGGGAATCTTGCTGATCATCTACTCTTGTCTAAGGCAGAGTGTGAAAAAAGAGGGCTAGACTTCTCACTGGTGCCCACTGCAAGGACGTGATGCAAAAGGCATAAAATAAAACATAAGAAAAAGCTTCTTAAATGTGAGAGTGGTAAAACACACAAACAGATTTCCCAGAGACATTGTGGAGTGTCCATTCTTATCAGCATTCAAAACCTGACTGGACAAAGCCCTGGGCAAACTCTTTAGCTGTCCCTTCCAAGTTCAAGTATTCTGTGATTCTGTACAATTTATGACTAAAGACTACATATACACCAACAATATTGCTTAATGAATTGATTAGAACTTCACTAAAGCAAGTAATAGCACTTCTTTTGGCATATGACTTTACTTATAAAATTGCCTTTTTGTTTAATGGGTGGAAAATATTTGTTCTAAAGTTCATTGTTATTGATGAATCATGAATTTGTGTACAAAGAAAGTAAATCTTTCAGGTCCTTTAATATTCTGCTGGGAAAGGACTGATGTTCCTAGCAAAACTGTGCCATTTAATCCAACAGAGATTTTACATATGACCTTTCTTTCGAACCTCACTTGAGTTCACCTGAGTAAATAATGAACTTGGCTTCACTTACTTGAGACTCTAGATGAAATACTACAAATTAAAGATTGCTGCTTGAAGCTATTGAAGAAATTTTGTTTTATTTTATTTTATTTTATTGTATTTTATTTTATATTACTGTTGCAACTGAGCTACCATGCATGCACAGTATACCTTGATACTTACAGAAAATAAATCTGGGCAGTTCTTAGGCACCTCTTTGCAATGATACATTGCTTCAATCTGTTGTGTCAGCAGCAGGTTAACCAATTAACTATGGGTAAGAAGTTTACCAAGGAAATTATATGAGGTTTCTTGGCTGACAAAAAAGCAATGCACACAAAAGATCATATATGCTACTTCTATGAAACAAAGGATTTCAATATGTTTGTACACTGAAAGCATTGAACTGCTTTGCAGTGATATTTCCCTCTATTCCATAATGCTGTTATTTTGGTAATTTAAGAATTATTTAATCTATTCTATTTAACTCTTTTGGTTCAGCAAGTGAGACTTTTAATCTCTAAAAACGTACGCATTTTTTTAATATTGGATTTGGACCTGTGCTCTGAGGTAACATGATCTTTAAAATACCTATACCTCGGAAAAACTATGTTCCCACTGCTTCTGTCGCAAGCGAAAAAATGGCATATTGTGATGTTCGGGTACTTTGTGAGATAGAAACCCCAAATTTTTTGAATTATTTAAACAATAGTATCTGTTTTAAATTTTATGTTTAATCCTATTGATATATTTAGTATTTTTTAAAGATTTACAGTAGTCTTGTCTGGAATATCAAGGTTATTGAAGTATGATTTTAAACTCATAATTTGTGAGATAGAACATTTTCCTCTCTACATGGACTCTACCCTTATTTATTTGATAAAGAATAGGTCAAGTAGTCAGTTGCTTGCCTTTAAACTGGAATCAAATGGCGTCAGAAAATTTCCAATACCCAAATCTCTGTTCTTTTCTGCAAACCTGCCTGAGTAGGACTTGGTGAGCCTGAATGTGCTGTGCCAGAGGATTTAGTATGAAAATACTAAATCCTAAACCAAGTATGTTCAGTGTGGATTTTTTTTTGTCATTAGCAGTTTGGAACCACTTTCTATTTTGTCTTTGGAAGCACAGAAAGACAATCTCTATGCTTTCTAATTTTCATTATGACAACCACCAAAATGAGAACTGAATCAGATGGTCTCATCAGGGCTCTGCACTCCTGATTGTGCTGCAGGTCATTTTTCCATGTATTATACTACCATATTAAACACCACACTTAACCACATCTTTGCAAGAAGAAGATTTTCTTGTTAGGATTTCTTTACTTTGGCATTGGATAGACTGGCCTATCACTTACTGCCTGTATTAAGGCAGAGTCATATCTTTTATCTTCTTATAAATGAGATTTAAGAGCTTTTTTCCTATGAAAAATATGCTTCTTAAAACTGGAAATATTTTGCTCAGAGGATCTGTTTGGCAAAGTTGTGAAGGTGTGTGTTAGCTCACGTTTTTCAGTCTCTATCAGTAAGTTCAGACTATTTATTAGTAATAAAGAATTCAAGTCTCTATTTATACTGCTTTTGTGCTGATTTTCTTTATCTCATTACTGATAGTTTCTTGAAAAGTTTAATTAGACTTTTTTGTCTTATCAAGAATCTAGTATCTACAAGGAATGCCCAATTTTATTGTGTTTTCTTTAGTGAGTATATAATTTGAACCATCATTCCTTCACTGACAAGAAAAATAACCTTTCTGATGGCAACTGATAGAAAGGTGGGAGAGATTGAGACTGATGACCAATTCTTCTCATCCCCAGACAAAGCAGCTCTGAATTTAAGCAATTTTTCATCTATGGTGGTATCAAGGATTCATATAAGCTGAGAAATGTTGTGTTTTGTTCAGTTTTGTTTTTCCAAAGTCACAGGCCTTTGTTGTGGCTTTTTTATACTTTAAATGTCAGAGATAACTAATCCATTCATGTTAATAGCATGTTGATATCCTTCAAAACGACAATTAGCACTAAGTTTCCTAAATAAAGAAGTGAGGTGCCATGGGAGATGCTATGAATTTTCTGAGATATTTAGCTGAATTCGGCAGAGATGACACACAACTTAAAATTATTTCTGCACCTCTCTGAAGGGAAATCTGCCTAGAAATCAGGCAAAGACACCTCAAAAGGTAGTAGAAACATCTTTTGAGGCAACTGAATAGAGTTCCTCTTCCATGTGAAAAACAATGCTCTGATTAAGAAAAAATATAAAAAGACTTTAAGACATGACCACGGAGTTTCTACTATTCTGACAAAAGTTATTGTGTTGATACTACTTGTACGTAGATGCCCACAAATGAATTTGCATATAGACAAAACATGCAGAGAAAAATAATAGGTAAGTATTTTATCTTTCTGATCAATTTTCTATTGTAATACCTGGCAAAATCTGAGAAGTTATCATTCTTGCATACTGTTGACTTTGAATTGAACTTTACTAAAATTCCATTTACTGGCAATTTTGTCACTATGCTTGCATAAGCACTGCTTTCAAAAGAAAGAACTTGTCATAAAGTCAGAGTGAATTCTCTATTCTTTATTCTCTGTTCTGTATTCTTTATTCACTGAGTGTCAGTCCCTATATATGTTCTAGATACCAACATTAATGCAATACTTTTCAAATAAAAAAAGTTTAAAAATACTCTTGATCAGATATGAAACTTTATAAAAGAAACTTAAGATTGTTTCTGTCGTGAAAGAAGAAAAAAAGAGTGAACAAGAAATGAAAACTGTGAATTATGTACTTTTTTGATATTCATTCAACTTTTTAACAGAAAGCTGCCCTAAAGGACTCTGACATGGTCTTTTCACTTCTTTGTCCTCAAGGGTTTGAATCTACTCAGTGTGAGATTCCAAAGTTATCAGGGCAGACTTGAAGCATTCTCCAGCTTTTCTCAGAAGACTAAACCGAGACTGCCAGAATTCATTTCCCATGTAACCCTTGACAGGTGTCATTGAGAGAAAGCAATCTCCGTCTGCTCTCACTGTGATTTACAACTGAGTCCCCAGGGTGAAAGGCAATCAGGGAAAATACTGCCCTAGTTCTGTATGCCGACCAACTCAAACTCTTTTCTAAAGTACTCCTTACTGCAGACCTTCTTAGCAACAGCACACTTGAGTATATATTTAAAGATCTATAGCTGATCTTAAATGGCACTGCAGGCATAATTTTGTTTGCTTTTTAACTTTAGGGGAAATATTCTCTTGCATAATCATTTGATAAGACTTCATATATGATGCAAGAATTTCGTTGCACAGAGCACATGCTTAAATTATGCATTCGGTGACTATTCTGTATTTCATTCATCACTAATCTGTCTAAACAAATACTACTGGTACAAGAATGAGAACTCTGTATCACACAGACAAATTAATACTTTGGGACTGCAGTATATTCCTTGAACATTCCATATTTCTGGTTTGCATGGAGTATTAAGTTTTTCAGTTCTCCCTATTGACTTGCAAAGATAGTTTTGTTAGAATTGCTCTTTGGTAGCTTTAGGCCAGCATATCTTCATGTAACATATCTTCATCTTTCTAATACTGACTTTCCGTAAGCTAACTTAGCACGCTTACCTGTTAAACATCACAAGAAACTAAGCCTGACAAACAGTACGAATCTTATCCTGTAGCTTGGGAAAAAAGTCAGTAATGTGTGTCCTCATGCAAATTTCCTCTAGTTTTTTGTATTTGTTAATGAAATCTCACTGTAAAAATGTATACACTACTTAAGCTACACATGCCGAATTTTTAGTAATATAGTCCTGACCTAAAATAAATGTGGATGATACTAAATACAGGCTACTAAACATGCACCTATACTGTGGATCTATGTGAGTACAGCAAGGAGTCCTAGTTGCACCAGGATAAAATATCTAATGCAGAAAAATTTTGAATATGATTGATATATTCATAAATGATATTAATTCACATTTGGACTATTGGGGTAGGAGTATAATATTTTTCCAGAGCATTTTTAAGGTCATAAAACACAATTCCTTACTTTTTACCTATATAGAGATTATTTAAAGGAAGAGCTGCTCTTAGTGATTTAGTTGCTAAAATAGGTAGATATCAGTAGAATAGAAAAGTGCTATTTTGATGCAGTTACTTTTTGATATGTAGTTTCATTGAAAATTGATGTACTGATTAGAACACGGGCATAGATCTCAGAAGATCTGAGTTTAGTTCTGTGCAGTTGAGTACAGCTGAGTACAGTTCAGTACAAATATTCCATACAACCCTGAATATCAGCTTTTGATATGATGGATCACAATGCTGATATTGTGTTATTGTGAAGTTGGGAATCAAATTACCATATAATAGCAGTTTTAGCTAAGTAAAATTATTTTGAAATATTCATTTCTGCATTTGAAATTAAATCTATCTGTATTTTTAAAATGAAGAGTGCTCTGGCATGGGAGCTTAATTGCCTCTACTTATTTAGAAGGTTCTCCAACAAGTTTTTCATCTGATCCAAGTGACACATTCATAGGAATTGTTTGGAGCACGGTTCAGGGGTTAATATAGACAGCAGGACCATTCCTCATGAGCGGTTCAGAAAAATTCTCCCTAGTCTGGAGAGCAGCAGAGCACAACAGCATAGACATAGCGACCGTCTACTGGCTTCATGCCAGAGGACAAGTGCAGGCATTTCTTTACTTTGCATTGATTCAGATGTAGATTCAAATGTTTCAGAATGTATATACATATGTGGAAAAATTGAGTTTAGGGATATGTTTCTACAAGGCAACTTATAACTACGCAGAGAACGCAGGCTACTTTCAAAAGCAGAAGCTTTACAATGGCATCTACACAGCACTACACCACGTGCAGCTGCTTAAGAAACAGGGTTAATTGGGATGCAGCATGTGGTGCTTCTGGGAACTGTGCTACTTTCTGTAAGAAAGAATTGCACTGTGAATACAGACATATGAGCTCATTCAGATCTTGGTTAGTATTTTGGTAAGGCTTCCTGTCAGTGTACTGTATATTTTACAGACTTTCACATGCATCCTTGTGCTACAATGGTAGTTGTATTCCCAGTGAAAGAATTAGACTTAGCTGATAGTGACCAGTAATCATTGAAAAAAAGCAGTAACAAAGAATGTGTAATGTTATTTAAACTATATACTGATTTACTTTTAATTTGGGTTCATTCACATAAAATTACGTAGAAGACCAAACTAATCTTACCAAGAGAATGATAAAATATTCTTCCAATTTCCCTTTTGTCTTTGATCTTGTATGTCCAAGACTATTACAAATACTGGAGTAAAATCTTAGTATTACTTTCAAAGCAAAAAAATCTAAAGACTTACTTAGAGTCAACATATCTGATATTCAAGCCAAATAAAACCCACAAAGGATATCATATGGACCACAGTCATGAGCTGCTAGTAAAGTAATGAAAATAATTGTTACACTTATAATATTGCTATTATGCATCAGTAATGAATACTGTTTGTCCTACAGTGGTGAACTGTTCTGATCCTGGCTTTGTGGAAAATGCAATTCGGCATGGACAGCAGAATTATCCTGAAAGTTTCAAATATGGAACAAGTGTGGCATACCATTGCAAGAAGGGCTTTTATCTGTTGGGCTCATCTGCACTGACCTGTAAAGCTAATGGATTATGGGATAGATCATTACCAAAGTGTTTGTGTAAGTATTCATTCAGTTGGATTAGTATTAAAGAGTGCTGCATGATTTCAAATCATGATAAACAAAAAAAAAGTGTAAACATCTGTTGAAGAAAAAAATTGAACTTTAGGATCAACATATTGCAAATTGTGTGTCTCACTAAGAAAACATTAAGACAAGATATCATGCAACTTGCCATTATTAAAAATGTGTTTACAGGGAACTGCGGAAATATTATTTCTAATGCCAGAAAGTTAACATTAATTTCTCTTTTTGGTGAATTGTTAAGATATCTGAAAACAACTAGGGAAATCTAAAATTATTATTTGTATGTTATAATTTAGATTGATAGTCTAAGACCACTAATGCCTCTATTAGATGATTTTTTTTTCAGACTTATTGAAGTGTATGCGTGAGAAGGAATCTGTGAAATGTTGTGTAGAAAAATTTTGCTCAAGAGAGTCTTTTCATAACATCACTTCATACTTTCTCGATCATTTTTTCCTCAGAGAGGGAGGAAATTTTCCGGTGTTTCCTATAATCAATTCAGTGAGCTGCAGATCTTTAAAGAAGAACAGTTTGGCTGACTAATTTCCATTGAGATATTTTTCTTCTCTGGTCACTAATAATGTGCTGACATGATTTCTAATTTACAATGCAATTATAGGAAATAATAAATGAAATTGAAGTATACTTTAATGTGAAACACATAGGATTATTTTAAAATTTTGCTTTACAAATTGTGATTTTTTACTAAAATTATTTTTTATGGATTTATACCAGAGCAATAAATGTTACTAGGTTAGTGAATTTATTTCTTTGTTATGCTTGGTCTTCATACTATTATGTATCCAATATTGACATGACCCAAGCAGTTTTGTTTTGGTTTTTCACAAAAATCTGCACTTTCAATATCTGTGAATAAGAGCTATAACCTGAAAAAATAGGTTTATTCACATTTCAATAGTAAAATCATTAGGCAAAATATAGCATTTTAAATACAAAAAAGCTGTATACATTTTTCACTTGGCAAGAACATTTGACTGATGCATGCATATTCCTCACTTTTTGTATCTTAGAAAAACCATTATGAAAGTCCGTGACCCAAATCTGTCAGTAATCCCTTCCTACTTCCAAGACTGGAGTTTCAGTGTGAAGAGATGCTCCTTATGCGAGCGACAAAAGAGGATGGAGTATCTAAATCACCTAGAATAGCTACCCATCTTTCCACATCAAGTGTTTTGGAAGTTTGGTAGTGTTTGTATGACTTTCTGCTCAAAAAAGTCATAGACAGAGCTCAAGAAAAAAATCATAAGTATCCATCTCCTTTTAGAATAGGAATTCATGACCTTTCTCTGGGGACTACTGATCAAGCCCATAGGAACTTTCAAATAAACCTGGGAGGTGCCTATATCCCTCAATCATCTACCAGATTAACTCTTGCTACTTTGCTGTTGGTGGGCTGAAACACCATCTGAACCCTAAGTATCACTGGGACAAATTAAATAACTTTCCTCTAAGGAAAATTCAATGAAATGATTAGGGCTCTTGGTGAGAGAAAAATCTGTTTATCTATTCACAGATTAAGTCACTCAGAGCTTTTTCAAGTACTATAAGAGAGATGTCGTTTTCAAAAGTTATCAGTGATAATCTCTTTTTTTCAGGTGTGATTTTTTTCAAGATTGATTTTGGTGTTAGGGCACAGTGCTTGGAGAGGTAGTTGAGATAAGTTTTGAACCCAAAGTAGACACAGTTAACCATGAACAATTCTAGTTCAAGAGTAAACAAATGGAAATTTCTGACATTGCTCTTTTATATGTAAGGCAATAACTACATGTGTCATTGCTTAAAAATGAATCCTTCTTTTCTTCATCATATTTTGGGAAGAAATTCATGCTACTCACTATAAATCATTATAAACCTACATTAAGGTTACCTATGTGTGATTTGATTCCATAAAATCTGATCACTCACTGCAGCTCCTTCCAGAATTGTGGCAGAACTCGCATTTCCATGGTACTGATGTAAGTAAGCTCATTAAGGTAACTGACCTGGCTGAAAATGAAACACTGTTTTTTTCTGTGGGAGTACTGTTCAGCCAGACCAGCTTCCTGATTTGGCTTACCATTTGCTACAGGAACACTTAAGTCAAGCCAAGGAAAACAAGAGAAACACACAGCATTGGCCAGGACCACAAAGCTTGGCAGAATCCACTGTGCAGTCAGATCAACATTATCATGGGATCTGGTATAACAGAGAAAATTTTGATATCTGTCAGAAATAGTCATCAGAAAAATAGGTTGTTTTTTTTTCTAAAAAGATAATTTAATCATAGATAATTATTTAGAGTAACTTATCAAGCTGCTGAAGTTCAAATGGTCTGTTTAAATGCTGTCTGTTCATGTGACTGTTTACTAAATTTATGCAAAATTTTTCTTTGTTATTTCTTTCGTTATTGGATGACCTATTTTTTATACAAAAGGCATTATGAATATGATTTCTTGTCCACTTTAAGATGGCTTATTTTTCCTCATATAACAGAGCAGAACTCCTTGTTTGCTAGTTATTATGTACCAAAACTGTTTATCTGATTTTTTTCTCAAACAAAAGTTACATATTTAACTTAACCATAAATATGATTAAAAAATTACAAAAATGTTCAGTAATCCATTTTCCTACTGCTCTGTCAAGTGCAACACATTGCTATAGTAATAATACAGAATATTATATTTCATTGTACTGCTGAAACTGTATCTAGTTATTTTATAGATATGATAGAGCTACTTACCATTATCATATCTGTAATATGTTAGCCTATTGCAACATTAACCGTATTTGGTTTATTCTTTCCTAACTGTAACTGAAATAATGTGTACTATTTGTGGGAAAGGACAGGAATGAATGAGGAAAGAGAACTCTATATTTTCAGAGAAAGTCTGAACTGGATGGGTTAGTCTTATATGAAGTTTTACATGAAGCTTTGTGTTTAATCTTACAAATGACCAGTAAATCTATAGCAACAGCAAAACTGAAGATATGAAAGAGTTGAAATCCAGACAGAAGTGTATGTTGTGTGAAACAAGCCTTATATTTAAAGGTTATAATAGGTTCTTTTTCTGTGCCATGAAACCATAATATTGTGGTCTTTCCTTTGTTAGCCATTTCTTGTGGACATCCTGGGGTACCTGCAAATGCAGTTCTTTCAGGAGACAAATTTACATATGGCTCCATAGTTCACTATTCTTGCACAGCGGGTCGAAGGCTCATAGGAAATTCTACAAGGGAGTGCCAAGAAGATAGCCACTGGAGTGGGACCCTCCCTCACTGTTCAGGTACACATACCAGCCATTATCTGAATGTCACCTTGTCACATGAATAAAGCTTTTCTCACACATATTTTTAGCTACAGTCAGACATTTATTTATTTTCCAAGTATATTTTAATTTCACCAATGGCCACTCAGCTATGTCATAGCCTCATTCTCTTTGTCATTACTTCACAAATTCACTCCTTAACTAGATGTTGCCTTTATGTGCTGCAGTGTATAGAACATGTAAAACAGTACTTAAAACCAGGTTGAGTTTTGATTAAAAAGAATGCATGTATTAAATTTTATTTTTATGAACACTATTTTGTGTAAACAAAGGTTGTTTCATCAGAAAATGGTGAATAAAAACCTCCACAGCAAAGATACTAATGGTAAACATACATATTGCTCCTCTTTTCACTTACAGAAGTATACTTTATTAGTTTTGCAATGTGCAAATACTATAAATGTCTGGCATGTTCTTGGTGCTGTCAGGACATACATGAACAGTTTATTCTCCCCCAGACTATGCAAATTTAGTAGAAGCCATAAACCATTTCACAGTTTTGTTGAAGTGATGACCTCAGGTAAGGGTTGGCTACTGAGGACATCCAAAGTGTATTATTAGGTTTTGTAAGGGAAACAAGTCTACATGCTTCAGTATATAAGAAAACAAATACCTGACTGATTTAAGAAGAAAATTTCCTAGTGAGAAAATTGTTCATAGTTACTCATTATACAATTTGCTTAGAATTCCCTTTAAACTCTTGGATGTGCCCACTGTTGGGCTGATCCAATTCAATGCAGTTCAATTCAGATTTGACCTGATTTAAATAGGTTACACCTATTAAATAGGTGTAACCTATTTAAATTCATTACTTTGAAAAAGCTCTAAATAAATGTTCATAGAAAAAGGTCCATTTATGAGCTGATTCTGGAAGGATGGTGAGCAGAATTTGAAATATTGGGAAAAGGCAGTGAATTTAAATCACCAGTATTTCTTTTCTGTTCTATGCTACTCGAGGAGGAAATAGTTTAGAGTCTTCTCACACTGCTGGATCTCATAGTATCTATTCCTAGACCTGAAGGGAATCTCTGCAGGACATTCATATAGTTTTCACACAAGCCTTTTCTTGCTTGTCTTAAGCCCACATTTATGTCACTTACACCTTTTTATCCAGCATAATATGCCAGATCTGAAATTGCACCAAGACTTCAAAATTTTTAAGGTCAGAGCCCTCTAATGCTGTTATCCAACACTTCTTATCACAAGGAAAATTCTCATGCTGGTGGAAGGAAATTTTGATGGCTAATAATTGAGGCTCTTCAGGTATCAGTCATGAATATGATAGTATTTTTATAGACTCACAGATTTTGAAAACATGAAGGACCATGATACTCATCTCCTAGGGTGGGGAAAATATATCTAGTGTAACTAAAATATTGTTACTGAAGCAGAATTGAATTTTCTAGGTTTAAACATGATGGGACACCATCTTGAGAGCAAGGGGATTCCCTAGGAAAATAAAAATCTATCTCTGTTAGCTCAATAAAAAATAAAAACGACAAAGAAAAACTATCTAAAAAGCAGCCGAAGAAAACTCTAAAAAGTGTCTCATTTCTCTAAGGTATTTAGAATTAAAAAAATAAATACACTTTCCGTGTTAGATATTCAGGAGATGACTCCATCAAAATCCAATATGAATAATTTGTTGTCATAATGTCAGTGAAAGAATGATTGTGCCCAGGATGGCTGAGAACTCTAATTGGTTTTGTGCATGTTTAAAACCTGTAGTCTGTTTCTGCATGGGATTTATTCTTTGTGATATATTAATATATGTTTGAATGCAGGATTGTTCTATGATGGTATAAATATGATCTCAGGGTTTGTTGTCACCTGTTTGTATCTTATGAATTAAGAGATAGTTGAGATTGTTGCTTAAGATGACTTACACTCGTTTTTCAATAATGGATAAGTAGCCTTCTACATTGCTAAATAAAAAAGGGTCTAGACTTTCATAGTACTGTAACTGCCTTTGTCTATACCCTTGGACTATAAAATTGCGTGGTCCCAGTTCAAATTTTATCCAAGTCAAAACTAGGTGTGTCCAAGAAAAAAATAAATCTATAGGTATTCATTTGTAATAATTCCCTCAGCAAAGTCCTAAAGCCAACTGACATCATTAGATTTTCAGAATCATAGATCATTCTGCCCTGAGCAATTCCTTTCCATTCACAAGCCAAAGTAGTGCCACATAGTTGTTTCATGCTGTAAACATACCACAGTGGTAGCCTGAATCACAGTCCCCATGTTATTTCACACATTTTAAGCAGACAGAAATGTCTGTGAAATAGTAATGTCTTAGAATAAGTGGAAGAAGACAGCATCCAGAGGCCACATCTAGACTGCTGCTTTAACAGTGCCAGGGCACAAGTCATAAAAGCTAATACTTGATCACTGGGACCATTACACTCTTAGAATTGTTCCCAAAATATTTTCAGCCCTAGGAGCCCTTCAAACAATGTGCAAATACTTCACAAGTTTGTGTATGCCAGAGATTATTCTCAATAGTCAATTTGGATACAGCCACCATGTCCTGGAAAGTGAGTTTTACCATATAGATGTGGACAGTATATACCAGCTGGCTTCAAGACACTCACACTGTTTACAAGCATGTATTTAGACCAGGAAATCTGGTTCCAAATGCTGCAGGGCAGAGTAACAAGAACAATCTATTCTAGAAGAACCTAGCACTAAACGAAGTTGACACAATCAGAGACCACAAGTTAGCCTTGAATTCAGGAAGTGTGTCTTGGCCTCCTTTTATGAGAAAGCATGATTGTATCCACTCATATTTGCTGTAATTAAAACCTTATAATGCACACATAATTATATTTTCTGACTTTAGAAAATTTTAGTTTTTAAATTAAATATATGAGTGTTCTCAAAGATTTACTATGGTTATTCCCTTGTTCATGATTTTGTCCTTCATATGAGAGGGGTGCCCTTGATGAAAAACCTATGTAAGAATATACAGACTTGAACCTATTAAATTATTTACATAGATTTTGAAAACAAACAAACAAACAAAAAAAACAAAACCAAAAAAACAAACAAACAAACAAAAAACCCACACACAAAAAAAAACCCAAAAAACCAACAAACAAACAAAAAAAACCCCAAACCAAACCTAAAAAAAACCCCAAACCCCATAGTATCAATAGAATTTGAGTCTAGACATATAATTTAAAAATGGAGAAAAAAGGATAATGTTGCTATGAACTACAATTTAGACACAAAGGCACTTAGGAGATATTCAATTTTAGGCCAAAATTTATAATAAATTGTTGATACTGAGACCTTACTTCATTAACTGTGTTGTATATCATTTCCTGTAGCAGCCATTTTATATGACATAGTAGTTGGCTGGTTCATTAGACCCATGAAGACATCTTTAAAAAGTCTGTCTTGCAGCACCTTATTTATCTTTTTAATTTGTGACCAATATTTACATAGAAATTTAAAGGATAAGGATAGTTATGAGGTGTTCTTTTCATTCTTGACAGGTGCAGAGGAACAGGTGCCAGTGTGGATATATGAATTTCAAGTGCATTTCTTGAGAAACTTGAATATGGTTCTCCTCACTCATTCTGTTATCTAATTCTTGTTATTAGAAGTTATTACTAGGACAGAAGTTGAACAGTAAAATACAATGTGTAGGAAATACAATTTCTGTCAAAAAGACAAATTTATTGAACTGACAAAAAGTGACAGAGGTGCTTCCCATGTTTGCATCTTTTATTTACATGAACTTCTATGTTTAGGTCTGTATTGGTCTGAGATAAGAAGTAGGGTAAAAAAGACATGTAATTTGGCTGTTGTTTCACATCCTTATACTAGAAAAAAAGGGACTGATTATAACAGAAACAATGCAGTTAGTAGTACTGTTCACAAGAAAGTGTTGTCCCTGCCACTGCATTTGCACATAATGTCTCTGACAGTAACTCTATTATGATGTGTTTTACAGGAAATAATCCTGGTTATTGTGATGATCCAGGAGTACCAGCTCATGGATCTAGACTAGGGGATGAGTTCAAAATAAAAAGTCTGCTACGTTTCTCATGTGAAATGGGTTATCAGCTGAGAGGATCTGCAGAGCGAACATGCCTGCTTAATGGTTCCTGGTCAGGTATACAGCCTGTATGTGAAGGTAGGTATTGATACCACTGGTATTTATCACACCAGTGAATGACATTTACTGACTTTTTATTCTTTGACTGAAAAAAAATTACACAGAAATATGCTTTCATAATGCTTTCCGGATAGGTAATATAAAAAAGTTTGCAAGCAGTTCATTTTTTTGCTTGAAAACCTAAATCCAAACCATAAAGTTTTGGAATATATAAGAAGCTTATGAGAAAATAATTTCAGTTAAACAATATTGAGCCTGAAAATAGATAATAGATACCAGAGTTAAATGTAAGATTAAACAAATGCTTTTGATTGAAGATATGAAAATGGAGTGATAAATAAATCTGTCATTTGCTTTATAGCAATAAAATACTTTCATCTTCTCTTTCTTTGTAATATCTGTGCATCAAGTACTAAACAAATTATAAAGTTGTATTCTTAACTAAGTATAAATTAATGTATATTTCTCCACACAAGTTAAACTAATTTTTAATGAGACATTTTTATGCTACCTCTTTTTTAGAGGAAATGCAACAGAATATTTCTGAAAATCACATTTTAAAATAAGAT
Organism: Manacus candei; assembly: GCF_025592945.1. Taxonomy (NCBI): domain Eukaryota; kingdom Metazoa; phylum Chordata; class Aves; order Passeriformes; family Pipridae; genus Manacus; species Manacus candei. The sequence goes on along the minus strand of NW_026138059.1, from coordinate 11,709,088 downwards.
TAAAAACATAATAAAGAATTTTTAATGTTTTGTTGTGCATGCAGAATCAGAAAGCAGGAATAGAAGACTTTAAATTCAGTTTTATAATGACTTCTTGCTTTCTAAGAATGTTTGAAAAGTTATGTATCTAATTCATTGGAGTTGATGAATTCTGTAGTATCTGTTTTCTCCTAAACTAAATGATAAAATAAAAGATAGGACAAAATCTTTTTAACAAATTAATTTATTTTTTCACCTAGGCATTTTATCACAGTAGCCTCATTTAATAATTGTCCTTTTATTATATTCTTCAGCACAGACTAATCTTCTGTCAGTGCAGATATCATCATAACTGTACAAAAATGGCAGTGTGCACAGGATTAGTATTTGGTTCAGTATTTTCAGCGAAAATTGAAGTTTTGCAAAATCCTTTCTACTTCCCTTGCATGAAGACGTTAAGTATAGCAGGACAGCAGAAGCCAGTGGCAATTATCAGCGTTTGAAATCCTGCTTTTTTTCTGCCCTTTCTTTTTACTGTATGCTTCAACCTTCAATTTTCAGAAAAAAAAACAAAACCAAAAACAAACCAAAGAAGAAAGCCCCTTTCTTTCTATAGTCCTTCAACTGTTTCCTGTTTAGTATAAGTAAGGATGAGATTAGGAGAATACCTTTTCATTCCTACAAGTTGCAACCTACTGAGTTTCTCTCTTCGCTATTTGACACTCTCATAAATAAAAAATGATTAAGTCTTGATTAAAACACAGGCATTTATGTATCATTCCAAACATAAATGATAGGATAATTTTTAATTAGTAAATAATTTTTATTTTAATCGATCATAAAATATATAAGTATTATATTCTAACTATTAGATTATAACTGTTATGCTCAGGGACATCCAGCTGGTGGACATGCAACAGGTCCAAGTCTTTCTTGTTCCGGGAGCCCAGAGCTGGACGTAGTACTCCGGGGGGGTCTCACAAGAGCAGAGTTGTTAGGAATGTTGTTCAAAAATTTCAAAGCAAAAAACTAAATCCTTCTCATGACTGTCTGGTCCACTGGAAAAAACCCCACCACTAAGCGTCCCCAAAACTCAATATATAATCAAACTAACCAAGGTAAACTGTCAAATTTCAGATATATGAAGCTGAAACATAATTATTGCCTTAAAGTATAGCTACGATGCCAAAAAGATATGGAAGCCAATACAGAAAGCCTGTTCATTTCTTGATTTAAAAAACAGATGGACAAGAAGACCATAATTTACTATTTATGCATGTTTACAATTGAAAGAGGAGATACCAGAAGACAGGAAGAGAATACAAAAATGTTCCCAAAGGCAAAACAGAGGTACAGGTCTATCAGAAAGTCCTGAATCTTTATTCTCTCCAGTGACTGTATTGAGTGGAGTAGACCAAGCAGGGAAAACTATCTGAATCAGCAATAGAAAAAAAAAAGCAATTGAAACAAATGCAAGTAAAGTGATAATATTAAGAAACAGAAATAATTCATTCAAGAATATACCTATTAAATATTTTCCTATTAAAACTTGCTATGCTTTTTTTAAAGATGAGCTATTAACCTAGTTGTTCTTGTTTGCTTTTTTTTCCCCAGTTAGTCACCTCTCAGTGAAATATTGATCTTTTTTTTTTTTAATCTTTTCTTTGCAGCTGTATCTTGTGGGAACCCTGGCACCCCAGCCAATGGTATGATAATATACACTGATGGAATATTATTCTCCAGTTCAGTCATTTATGCCTGCTGGGAAGGTTATAAAACTTCAGGGCTAACTACTAGACATTGTACTGCTAATGGGACATGGACTGGCACTGCTCCAGACTGCACAGGTCAGAAAGAAACTTTCTCCTTCTAAAGTTTTAATGTAATAAGACATCCAGGCTTCCTACTGAAAACTTTTGTTTTGATAGATAGTATAGCACATTTTTCCGCATGGGTCTGTCTTGTAATACATCAGTATTTTTATATATCTCAAGGTACATACCCTTTTAATACATGCTAAATGTTTCCAATATATCTTTTTAAGATGGCTACATAGGTAACTTTATTGTATTTGTTTACCTGATGAGTGTCAACATTGATAATATAACTATAATATAACTATAACATAGTAAAATTCTTTAGAATAATATTTTACTTAGGTGTTCCTCAATAGTTTCTGCTAGCTTTTTGTTTTCCTTTTTTATTCTTGTGGTTTATGAAGGCTCAGAGTATGAAGTTCTGGTAGTTCTGAATCAGATTTTGTGTAACTGGATACATTACTGTGACAGTTTTTATTGTAAGCCAAATGAGTCAGAGTTGATCAATCACCATCCTGCTAAGGACCAAGAATCAGGGAGCAGCAAGACTGGGCTATTCCATCAGGGAAAGTGAGTGGAGACCAGAGGAATGCTACAAGGCAAGCAGGGCTAGTGGCCTCGCTGACAAAGCCAGACTCACAGTACATCAGTACAGTTATATACATAAAAAAGAAAAAAAAGAAGAAAAAGAAGAGGAATTTCATAACTCTGCTTGAATTGCATTGCACCACCACCATTAAGCATAATATGACAAAGATACCACTATGAAGGAAGAAAAAGTCCTGTCAAAACTATCAAAACTATCACTAACAGACTGCAGTAGCAGTAGAGCACACCAGTGTGGGCTACTGATAAAGGAAAACAATATTTGGCCATGCTATTGAAATGCCAGAGAAAGATAGCTTTCGAGATAAAAATTAGAGATTAAGTTTTTATTTTTATGTGAAATATGTTGATCAGAATTGTTCTCGTTTTGTTCACTAAAAAAAGACTTTAGCTATACATGGTTCAATGTACACATGGTTCGACATTTATTAAAAAAAAAAAAATCCCTTTTTTTGTTTTCCTCACTAGTGATCAACTGTGGAGATCCAGGTGCATTAGCAAATGGCATTCAGTTTGGAAATGATTTCACCTTTAATAAGACAGTCAGCTATCAGTGCAATCCAGGATACTTGATGGAGCCTCCAAGTTCATCTACCATGCGTTGTGTAAAAGACAGCACTTGGAACCAGAGTAAACCGGTTTGCAAAGGTGAACTTTTGAATTTACATAGTTTACAAATGTTGTTTTGACACTATAGGTGAAACTCACTAATGAGTGTCTTTATTTATGAAAAAAAATTCTCAAATGTTCTCTGGGACATTACTGTTCAAATACAATTAAAATATTTAGACAAGTATTTGTGTAGAATTTGTATTTATTTTGCACATATACTGTGGTATAATATCAGTCAAAATAGTGACATTAATGACTACAGTAGAAACAAATCAGTGTGCAATGAAGATTGTCAGAGCACTCAATTTAAAAAGGAGTGAATGAAGAACCCATTTTCCTTTTTGTGCCCTTTTATCTTGGATCAGGTGGACAAAATTCTGCAAACCAAACTTGCTGTAAAACATTCCCTTGTTGCAAGTAGTGTAGTCATCCTAAACAGCCAAAAATATGCTTCCCACTTAGCTAATTACAAGTGCTAACAGGAAGGTCATAGTGAGGATGAGGCTGAAAGGCAAATAAGGCAGCCTGGTGAAAATTGTTAGCACTACTACAGCAGCCCAGGGAGTAAATTTAACAGCCTAGGGCATCTTCTGCTTATAAAAGACCTAGACTGCCAACTCACTTTCCAGTACTTCAATGTAATGTTTAAGTCTAACCTACTAATTAAATTTTGGCATATGTATTCAACTGACTGCATTTTCTGTTGTAAAAATCACTGGCTGAGTGATTTTATGGTTGTGCTCTTTGTTAAAAGAAATTATATGAAAATGTAAACCTAGTCATTCCAGATTTCATCATTTTAGGTACTCTTATCAGAAGATGGAAAACAGATAATTTCTAAGGCTCTTAGCCACTAATTACCAATAAAGTTAATTACCATTGTGTGCTGAAAGCCTTAGGAAATGAGCAGGTGAATGAACAAAATCATATTAAATAGTGCTGCAAAATTAATTTAAAAGAAAATGTAAACATTTAGAATTTTACCTAGCTCAGTAACCTGTTGCCAAAAATAATCAGTAATGGGTATGTAGGGAAAAAATTTATAACTACATAAGCTATGTACTCTTTTGGCTTCTAGCAACCTACCACTAAGAGACTTCCTAGACCCAATGGTTGTATATTTGTATTTAAATTGGTTTTCTGTCTATTGCAGGCTGCTTTGTCAACACAGGTATACTTTGTTGGAACAGAATAGCCTGAAATATCTTTTTCAGTTTCAAAAGTATGAGTATGTATTATATTGTGTTTTCCTAAATCCTGTAAAATCTTAAAATTATAAATTTTATTTTCTGACACAGCTATTACTTGTGGCCCCCCTCCAACAGTGCTCTATGGGAAAGTGGAAGGATCTGATTATCGCTGGGGTGCCAGTGTGAGTTACAGCTGTGCAGAAGGCTATCAGCTGTCTAACACAGCTATTCTCTCCTGTGAAGGGCGAGGAATTTGGCGGGGAGACATCCCACAATGTTTGCGTAAGTTTTCAGGGTACACTTGTGTTGGGCTTCACCAAAGCTACAATCAGTTGTCTTGTGCTACAGTCACAGAATCACAGTTTAAAAAGGACTCAGATACATCAGGTAATACATGAATTACTGCAGGATTCTCCCTCCTTCTACCAAAAAGCTTACCTTTGAAATTCAGTGGCTGTACCTATTTAAGGTCACGGTCTTCTTCCTTTCCCTGAAAGTCACCTCCATCTCTTTTTACCTAATTGGAACCATCACCACTTGCCTTATTGATAATCCTTTCAGATATTTTGAATTTGACTTGTGGTGAACATGATCGAAATATTCCCTTACATTTTTCCTCTTTTTTCTTCCTTGTTTCCATTTCCTTTGACAGATGAAAACAAAGATGCTAACCCTTAAGCTCCCTGCTAAGCCTTGCACTCCTTTCTAAACAATTTTTTCTTTCTGAAGGCGAGTACATACCCTCATATCTTGCTTGTATTTGTTTTTCAGCATCTTCCAAATCTGTCAATTCATCTTCTTCAGTGCTTGAAATCTTGTCAGGACTTTGATAAACAATTTTTATTTTATGTAACTAGGGCAAAAATTTCCAGCCTACTAGTCTGAGGGTGACTGATGTGAAAACTAGTTATATTTTGAAGCATTGCAATATAGCATTGTCTACTTTGGGAGTATTTTGTCATCCAAATCTAATCAGCATTTAAGTGTCTCAATTAAGAGGTCTATTTTTCTGAGTTAAGTTTTATGCTTACAATACCTATAACACTGACAATTAATTTTAAATTGCTGTCAAGAATTTATCAGAGCTACAATCCTACACAGATAAATGAACATAGCATTTACACTCATATTAAGGATACTTGACTTGCACATAAAACAATGTAGAATACTTCACTTAAAGTATGTGCAGTTTTTAATAACTCTTTTTCTTTCTTTCCTTTTTTATTAGCTGTGTTTTGTGGTGACCCTGGTACTCCCGCAGAAGGACGCCTCAATGGAAAAAGTTTCACCTACAGATCTGAAGTTAGCTTTCAGTGCAGACCCCCTTTTATTTTGATAGGCTCTTCAAGAAGATTCTGTCAAGCAGATGGTACTTGGAGTGGAATTCAGCCAACATGCATTGGTAATAACTACCACTACTTATGCTGTTTCTACTGAGAATATTCCCGATAAACTACTACATGATCATAAATCTAGCAATGAGCTATCCAAATATAGAAAAAAATCTGTGTAATATAAAAAGAACTAGAAAATAAGGTTATATTTTGAGTATAAAAATTTTAGGATAAACACAATCACATATGAAGCAATTTGTAAATTCACATAATTGCTTGTCTGCTGGAAATGCAGAATGTCAATATGTGCAAATGCATAAATTTGTTCTGTCTATTTTTAGAATCTCTTAGATATGCAGAAGACTATGGCAGGTTAAAGACCAGATTTTGTCACTGAGAGTTCAAGGCATTTTTCAGAATCAATCTTAAATAAAAAAGAATTTTGGACTTGGTGAGAGTGGCTTGTACATCTCTGATCTTTTGAAATTCTGATCAACACCCAAATACTCTGTTTCTCATTGACTGATGTGCAACTGGTATGCTTTTAGCATGTTACATAATAAGACTGAGAGAAATGCAGGACACCTTTAACTCCCACTGACATCAGAATTTAATCCAACTTGGGGTCACTTGCTAGAGAAAATTATTTTGGTGTTATAATAAAAAAATCACGTTGATATTTCTAAACAATCACATTCAGATGTAGATTGTATCCCATTTATGTACTTTGTTGCAGCTAAGATACTAGCTATGTAAAAGAGCTGGGGTGGGCACTCTGGGAAAAGGCGGTAAGTATGTTTATTGAAAGCAGTCTATATTTTTAAATGAAGATATTAACAGTCAACAGAATTATGTTATATGAATTCAAAACTTCTGCTGTCCTTAGTTTTTGTAAACTGGGCAATGATCTTACACATATGTTTTTTAACAGAGGCGAGAAGTTTTCCAAAAGCTAAATTTCAGATCTACTGAAAAGAATCAAATTTGAAAATGTCCTAACGACATTTCTGTTTATACTTAATATACCACAATATAGAAGCATATGGAAAGAACTGCATCAAAGATATAAGTTTTTATTTTACATCATAGTTTTTATGTTATTGTAAAAGGAAAATATTATTTAATCTAAAATATTTACAGTTTTAATTTCTAAGCAATTTGAAAGTTAAGAACAGTGAACAATACCTAGAATGACACCTAAGAGTACCATTTGGTGCAAGCTTTTCTATTTCTGGATATCGATAATTTCCTTAAAATACTTTGAGAAGTCCTCCTTTTTATCATCACTCTTTCTTCAGATGAGACGTATCTTAAAAAGTCAATTCAACTTCATGTGTCTGTTATTAGCAATAGCATTTCAGCTGTGGATAATTTGTAAAAAGTTCTTGAGCTGTTCAAGTAGCTCAAGGTCAGGAGCATGTTTGCTTTTTAGTCTTGCACGTTAGGTCAACATCCACCTAACTTTTGAAGCCCTTGGTAAATATGAGTCCAGTTGAATTTTTGTGCTCTACTGATGGTCAATATTGAAAATGGTTGTTGGCAAAGAGTGGAATGATATATCACATTATTGGAAGTGAAAAGTTCAATTTGCCCACTAGAGAATACTAAAACTTGTTACAGATGAAATAGGGTCCCAAGCTGTGTTCTTCATAATTCAGTGACAGCACCAAAGCAGACTCGGTTGCCAAGAGATAGTCACATACTACAAAACGATCCACTGGATCAAGTTCTGTGCTGTCTAACTTTTGGATGTGGTTGGGCAGCCCCAAAGCCACCATCAGAAAAATCATTTCAGGCTTCTTTAAATTGCACTTATGAAACCAAACAAATATAACAATTAGTTATATTCTGTTGGCATGTGCTTTTTTTATGAAAGCAATGTATCTCAGCAACAAATGAGATAGTACTCTGTTTTCTTGTTGGCATAGGAAAAAAATATATATAAAAAATATTTTACTTACTATAAGAAAGCAGACTGATTATGGGTTTTATTTGGGGTTTTTTTGGGGGGGAGTGTTATTGATTTTTTTTGTTCAGTTTTGGGTGGTTTTTTTAGAAAGCCAACTTAGTCATTAGGCTGTTCATTTGAAATGAATAGAAGCTAAAGATTTTCTTATATATTCCCACTGCATTGTGAATAGTGAAACATACTGTGGATTCAAAGAGGTTTAAAAGAACAAGATTACTAAAAAAATAATCCTAACTCTAAAGTCTGCACTGCCAGAAATACCTGCAAAAATTATTTTAAAATAATGACAATGTACTGAAGCAAATTACTGTGATATATCTTGGAAATTTAGTTGGAAATACTAATGTAATATATAGAAAGGCACACATTCCATTAAAAATTGAATTGTTATCATCACTAGACATTGATGAAATTATTTAATTTTTGCAAACAGTTTTTGAGTATTCTTTCCATACCATAATAATATGTACTTTGTTTCACATTTTGCATTAGATCCCGCTCACAATACATGTACAGACCCTGGTACTCCACATTTTGGAATACAGAATAGTTCCAGAGGTTATGAGGTAATTTTCTTAATTATTATTTATTAGCTTTCTAAAATGAATATGCTTTTAATAATTACAAATATATTACATTTCATAAGAAAAATTATCTGTAGGTTTAAATGTCTAATGCAAACCCTATGAAATTTCCACTCCCTTTTTAATAAAAACTCATGCTCCAAGGCTTTTTTACAAACATCCAGCTTAAAGAAAGAACTTCTAACCCTGCAATATATCATTTGTTCAGTCCTTTACAAGACTTCAGTAGGGAGGGTTATTTATAAATTGTCTACTTAATATGATATGGCATGATATAATTACTTTGGTTTATGATCATAACTCTTTCCTACATTGATGAATAGTTGGTAAATACCTAACAGCCAAAGACCTGTGTGATCCAAAGGCCATGTAGTCCTTGACAAAAAAGTCAGCATGTGGCTTTACTAAATTAGCAATTCATGTTATGTTTTATTCAGTCAGAGAAGATAAAATTATTCCGTGTTGTGTCCAGGTTCTCTATGATGAATGTCCTTTCTATAATTTCCAAATTTCTCACAGGTTATTAGTTTAACAAGTGGTAGGCAGAAAAGTGATTGAGGAAATAAATGTAGATGCAACAACGACAGTCATTATATAGATTGATAAGCTCCATGGGATAGATTTTTCAGATACAAATATGTGTGATTGGAATCTAAAATATGTTCTGTTTGGGTTTCCTGCTTATTTCTGAACCTAGGGCAGCGTGCCACATTGCAATCAAGCTACTAGAACTGTTTTTCAAAAAGTCCTTTCTGTAGGTTCCTTTGATTATTGGTACCCTCTCTCTCTGGCAATTTTGCTGGTTTTCATTGTAATGGCTGTCATCTCTTCACTTTGTACTCCTGCCTGGCTCACAGATACCAAAGCACTGCTCCCCGAGCCACATCTTGTGGCCTCACCCCTAAGGTGGTTCTGCTTCTTGCAATAGGTGCAGTTGCCTTTCTGTTGTCTCATGTTGACCCTCTCTTTGTCCCCATCTTCACTTCAAATACAACTTTAATCTTTGCCCCTAACTTGGTCAGGGGTTGTTTTCTTATTTCTCCTCCTTTTGTCTGCCTCACAAATGGTCTTTAATAACAGAATTGTACTCACCCATTCACTGTTCTACTGTCTGTTGAACAAGAAGGCTGATTTTCTCTTCTCATTGACCTCCAGAGGCCATAGTAAATCTTTGTCTATTCTATATTAAATCTTTCTCAATATGTGCTTTCACTCTCAGAACACTATCTGGTGCAACAACACGTAGACTTCTCTCTAGTTACTAGTGAACTAGATTGTTCTGTGGTTTTTTCATATGTGATTAGTGGGCTTCCTGTTTGTATGACTTAACCAGGTTTCTAAAAACCAGCTTTTAACAGTTTTTAATCATTGTAGAATAGTGTGATGACAGCCAGCAGACCTTTGAAGGGTTTTCCCCTACCTACCAGCATCCTATCTTACCTCATTCATTCTGTGCCTTTTGTGCTTCACTGAGCTGTGAAAGTTACAAATGGCCCAACGTTTTTCATCCAAGTACTATACAAAGAGTGTATTGCTTTTGTTTTAATATTTACAAGTAAAATGAAAAAGCAATATAAGTCTGTAACTACCTTGAACTTATACATTATTTTTTGCTTGGTCTTTTGGAGCAATGGGAAAAATTTGCATATCATTCTTACTGACAGATGCCAGAATAGTCAATTTCGCAAGGAAGATGACTTTGAGTCAAGACTAGTCACAGAGTGTTCTAGTCCCCACTGCAGACATGCTGTGTGTCCTTGGCAAGATAGAGATTAATATGTTTAAAAATAGTTAGAAAGACAAGTCTACAAAGTAAGTAATTTGACCTTTAAAAATACCAGTGATTTTCTCAAGGTACTTCAGGAAGAAATGGTGTTACAGTTGCTAAACATCTATCATGGTAATCAGGTTTTATGTAACTGAGTGTATGGTTAGCAGTTAGCCACTTTTGAAGATGCTCCTTTTTAATTTCCATTAAAGTCCTGCAATGATATTTGCAGCACAGACCTACCTGCATATCTATAATTGCAAGTTGTTTTACTAATATGCATCAATCCCTACTCATTTGCAACTTATACAATTTTTCCGTGTGACGTTTCTTTATTACCGAGTCATATAACTTCCAATAATGCCAGTTTTGTTCCTTTTAAAAATGTATTTATTATTTCTTGCCAAGATGTTTGATTTAAAACAAAAGTAATGTTTTACTGATCAGCCTCCCCCCCCTTAAATAACTTGGCCTGGAGTTACATTTGAGCTACTTTTGTCAATACCATCAATAAATCCATTTTACTGAAATCTTCATATAATCTCTCTCTCATCTGTTATGAAAATTCTTTATCACATGCAGTTTTGTATCTAGTTTTCACATATTTCTATTCTTAGTGGAAATCCAAAGAGCATTTTCTCGGTTACTTTACCTTTTCTTCTGAGAAAGGTCGTTTCACAGTTGATCATAGGAAGGCTTTCTGTAACATCATTCTGCTAGTTGAACATCTCAGATGAAACTTAGTCTACAGTAACCAATGCAGTGTAAGAAGTCATGGCCTGGAGTTTTCTCTAGTGCATTTATTTGTAGATGAAACAGTTCTTCGTAGTTTTTTCTTTTTCCTTGACTAATCCATGTTTAGTCAAGTCACACAATGAAAAGCCTTTGAAAAAGACTTTATGGTGAAGTTCTACTGAAATATGTACAGTGATGTACAGAGAAGAGAGGCTTCTCAGGCATTCAGTTTGCTTCTGTCACACTGACAAACTTAGTGGCAGAAATGTACGTGTCATTTTCTTCCATGTGAACAGCCTTGTCAATGTTTTTCCACATATTGCTTTCAAATAAGGTTACAAAAGATCAGTTACTCAAACTTGTCATCACATTAAAAAGAAAAATTTTAAGCTCTAGAAACTGTGAAAAGCAGACATTTTTATTTTTGAAAAAATCTCTATATTAATTTACCACTGTCTTGAGATGTGGTATCTCTGTGATGGATCTCTCTTCTATCTAACATTCTGGTTTGATCCTTAGGTTGGGAGCACAGTTTATTTCAGATGCAGAAAAGGTTATCACATTCAGGGATCTACTACACGTTCTTGTCTTGCTAACTTAACCTGGAGTGGCATACAGTCTGAATGCATTCGTAAGTCCAGTTTCTATTATAATGACTTAAAACACTGTGCAATTTTAGAACAGTTACAAAGTGAAACGAGGAAATTCATAGTAAATTATATGGTTTTATTCAGAAAGAGTCTGTCCTCGTTAACCTACTACATTAGCTACTTTAATTTAATCTAGGATATTTTGTGTGCATGTATTGGATTAAAAAAGAACAGAACGTGACCTAAAATATGCATGGGTGTATTTTGTTGGCTAGTATTTTGTGAATCATAAACTAAAACCCAACAAAACCAATTTTTTCCCAAACTATACAGGGTTATGCAAATTATTAGTATATTTATAGCTCCGTATGAGTTGGAGGACATCAAATAACTATTGTGGTAAATGACACTGACCTAAGCTAAAAGTAGTTCATTAGAATGACCTTAGATTCTTATCCTATTTCAAATTATCCTTGGGTTGTTATAAATGAACACCATGTGGCACAGAGATATAAGCATACTGAGCAACCATATCTGTTATAATCATTTTACTATGACAAAACATTCTTTCAACAGAAATCTATAGCACAGTAATCACTCTAATTTTCTGAACACAGAGTGGAAGTTATGCTTGAAGCTGTGACAGTACAATAATTCACCAATCATTGCACCATGTACAATGGCATGTGCTTCTCTTCATTTTAACTCTTTCTTGATTGCTACTGTGATTTAATTTTGGTTTATTCTTTAAAAATATGTGATAGTATCATTTCCATCTTCCCACAATAATAAAACTATACACTCTGAGTGTTACTTTTACAAATAATAGCTAGACATTGTTAAAAGCTATACAGAGTTTACATAATCAAAGGGAATAAGTGGGCATGCATTTATTTCAAATTGCTTACTCTAATCCTATGAAAACTGCTTACCACCACTTTTTCTAACTCTAAAAATCCCTTTGCAGCTCATGCTTGCAGGCAGCCAGAAACACCGGCACATGTAGACGTGAAAGCAATAGATCTTCCTACTTTAGGGTATACTTTGGTGTACACCTGTCAGCCAGGATTTTTTCTTGCTGGTGGATCAGAGCATCGGACATGTAAACCAGATATGAAATGGACAGGAAAATCACCTATTTGTAAAAGTAAGTCATTACTCAAGTGATTTGTTGGGTCCTACTTGGCTGGAATTAATTTTCCCTGGCATTTTTATTTTATATAGTAGGATTAATTTTTTCCGCTTACTATTTAAAGACACGCATGACACAACAGCTTTTACGTTATGGAAGAAACAGTGAAGAAATCAAAAAGTGAGCATAATATCTAGAACTCATGGAGGAAGACAAGGGGATATATGTGTGTAAATGCACAGGCACACATATATGTTTTTACTCCTAACGAGCAAACAAAACCTAAATAATATAAAGTATTATTCTTAACTGCATTTATCTTTATTTCACAGTTTTAAATAGCATTTCAATGTATTCAGTGTTTAATGTATAATTTTCTATAAGGAATGAAAAAAGTTATTTAATATCTTAGCTTTTAGATTCATGCAGGTGTGATTTTCGTCTAAGGAAATCTTCTAAAATAAAAAAGAACAATAAAATAAAAAAAATTATCTTTGCACTAGATTCTTCTTTTATTTATATCAGTGTAATTTTCATTAATGTAACTTTGCTAGAGTAGATCTAAGTATATAGTTATTAAGTCTAAATTTGCTCTTCACATGAGAATAAACATGGCTATAAGTTCTCAATTCAGAAAAATAAAATAAAATAAATCTATATTTAGAATATGAATAAAGGAAAAATAGTCAGATGCCATGGGAAAGTTGTTTGCAATATGATTTTTAATTCTAATATATCAAAGTATGATGAATGGTTTTGATGTTTGAGCAATATTTAATTTTCCTTAATGTAAGGGTAGAGTTCTTTGATTCAGCATTGTTGTATGATCTACACATCAGAATTTATTTTCTTATTCTATATCCCCAAAGGATGAGTTTTCATGGTACTGTATAAGTAATAATTTGAGATAAATGACCTTTTATGGGTTTTTTGGGGGGGGTGTTTTATTTATTGAAGATACAATACATAAAAGGTTTCTAAAAAAAGGATTTTCTTGTTTTATTGGCTTACAGTTTTTAGGTATAGTTCTCATGGAGTGTCCTGCACATTTGTGCTTTCTTAGCACTTGATCAGTCTAATTAGTGAATTTTGGCTCCTAAAGGAAAAAAAAACAACAACATGTAAGACTAGACCATCCAATGGGACATTATCCTTTCTAAAGTGGCAAATGATATGAGTCCAGAACTTGATCTGGGGTCAACGGACATAACTTTCCTGAGTGTACACAAATATAGCAAATTACACCAGTTTCCCATGACATCTGATCCTGTTATCTTAATCAAGCTATCTAGCCTTTGCTGGTTTGTGTTATAAATGCATCAATCTTACTTAATACAATTTTTACTATTATAATATACTATTATTTATAATTAAAGATAGTATTTTCCCCTCCATAAGGCTCTCTTTTATAGCACTGGGACTGATATAAAAATTTTGGGCCTAAGTGTGCGAAATAATAGGCTAGCCAGACAATTTTGCACCGTAAAATTTTTGTTTACCTAAATTATTTTCTGATAGTTTTGTGCAAGTATGTGTATAGTTTAAACATGAAAAGTATTCAAGACCAGTTACTTCTGTTTTAAATATGGCTCTATTGGATTAGAGATGATTGCATCCATCAGGCATTGTTTTACCATTTTATTAAATAAAAAAAAAAAAAAAAGAAAAAACCCACACAAATATGTTCATGAAAATGATAATTTGTTTTTTTACTTGTAGGTAAAGGAGTGAGAGAAGTTAATGAAACAATAACTAAAACTCCAGGTTTGTATACAAGAAGAGCTTTAGATCTAAATAAATTAAATTGATTTACACCCTAGCTTGTTATGGATAATAAAATTATTTCCAATATTTAAGTATTTGTTAATCATTTTCAAGGAATGTTAATGTTGAGGTCTTTCATAATAACAGATGCCATGTAAAACCTATTCTATTAAATTCTTTCACAAGCAATTTTTTTAAATTTCTATAGTTCCAATTTTGTAAATTGTATAAAATCTCTTGTCAAGCAAAAAAAAAAGGAACATTTACATACAAAACTCAAATTTAATGGTTTTATATCAGAAAGATTGCTATAATGGAGAGCCTTATAATGAGTGAGGAATTCAGTTCAGTCAAAGTTCTGCACTTTACATTGCAAATGTTGGAAAAAATACATTAAAAAAAAAACCACCCCAAAAAACCTGTCAGAAATTTTGATGGCCTTCATGTCATGAAAATTTTCCATGTACTCCAAGATAGGTTTTCTGAAATTTTGTAGACACCAGGTAGATGTCAAGGCAGGCAAATATTACTTCTGCTTTCCTATGCCGCCTTGTGAACATGTGTGCAGTTAACCTATTCCTCCTGCCAGTGACAAAATAGAAAAATACATCTGAGAAATCCTTAATGCAAGTCCTTTTAGATTCAATGTTTTTCAGAAAATGAAAGGCCTAATTTTTTTATTAAGTTATTTAAAAATGAGCAGAGTTATCACCAAATAAATGAGCTTGCAATTCTATATTTTGAATTTTAGCAAAGCTGCAGGGAAAATAAGATTAATGGTTCATGCTTGTGGCATTTCACAGAAGGACTGTAGAGTAGATGGGATGAAAAGGTATTTCTGCTAATAATTAACCTTCCTGGTGAGTTTGTTAGTGAGAGTGTCAGGTGAAACTGTAAATGAGTTCCTCTGAAATGCTTTACTTCTGCAGACTCACAATAAAGCAGAATGTAATGTGCATTCATTATAATTAATATACAGTCTTCATTTATTGGGGGATTCACCTCACCAAACACCTAAGGTATGCATTATTCTGCTACCACACAGATTTTGAAGTTTCAATGCCAAATTAAAATGCAGACCTAGTCTCCAAATATTTCCACTATGCAGAGTATCAGTATCAATTCATACTGTATCATGTCCCTTATAACTAGTTCTGATAAGTAAGTACTATTTGAAAAGTATTTTTTTAAAAAATTAAATGTTTTGATTGCAAATGCCAATAATACTAGGGAAAAAAAGGAAACTATAACATATGACAATACTTAACAATGAAAGGTTGTAAGCTTTCAAAAAAGAAGTCTGCACTAATATTTTGTCTTTTAAAATTGTAAATTCTCTTTAGGATAGAACACTGTATTTTGAAGCACTTTCTTTACTGTGTTATCTTGACTTTTAGTACAATTTGATTTGCTGCTAACTATTTTGAACAGAATTAAGCTAATATTGTTAAACTAGAGTTTTTGTAACAGAATAGATTAATGTTCTGATTTATCACTTTTAGATATCTGAATACAAGTTATATTTGTTATTGATTATTAAATTTCTTTTTTTCCTGGAGTTAATGCCTTCATAAACAATAGTAAATATTTTTACCTGATTGAGTATAGGTCACAACTAAAGAATCCTTACAATACACATTTGAAGTTTAAGAACTGAATTACTCTGGTTTTCCATGGTTCTCACTGCTTTGTATAGTCTTCCCAAAGATGTTTAGGAAGCTGTTTTAATAAGTAGCCATGGATTTTCCAAATTATCTTGTTCTTAGAAGAATCTGCAGTCCGTGCAGTATTGGAATAATAATACCCAGTTCATTTTTCTCATTCTGCTTTTGGTGGGAAAGGCAGGGGCATTGTAAGGGTTCAGCACAATCAACTCAGAGCCACTCCAAATCCTCAGCAGCATCCCCAGGGACTGCAGCACTTGCATTTTAATATTTTACAAAAAACATGACTGGGGAAGCAGAAATACAATTTTTTCCCCTACTAATTCTGTCCATCTGCAGCAAGTGCAAATTCTGTAAATACTGAGTCAATAGTACTATTTTGTAAAGCTTAACAGATATTATTGACAGAGTAGTTAGATAAACTACAGAACGAAGATGTTGAATGTGGTGAAAGAAGTATATTCCTTTATAAAAGCCTTAAATAGTATCTCTCAGGTTCATACTAGTAATACTGGATGTTTACTTCCATAAGAATTTCATGAGACAGAAAATTTTAATTAAAAACATAGACAAATAAAAAATAATTTTAATTTTTTTTAGTACCAGGTTTCAAATTTATGCTATGTCACCATTTTAGCAAAACAATGGGAAATACATAGAAAATAGAGTCTGAACCCTTTATAGAATTCATATATATGCAGAAATTGTATGAATTCTAAGGACTGTGAGATACCAATAGAAATGTAATCTTTCAGATTTATAGTAGTAAGTTGAGGTTACATAGTGTAAAGCCCAAGTCCTGCACTGAGTTTTACTTTGGAAACTGAACACTTAAAATTCTTCAAAGTTGTTATACTCAAAGCCATATAGTAGATCTCTGCTCACTTGGAATCCAGTGGTGGTACCAATGACCTAGAGAGGTTTTCAAATCGTGCCACATTGAGCTTGAACACTTGCATTGTGACTTTTGCACAGTTTAAAGGCACTTAAAAAGTTATTTATTTAGTCAGCAGCTAGTCATCAATCAGATTTTCAGATGTATTGCCTGTCAGGTATTATTGCCCTGGCTTTCTGTTTGATTCATTTTTGCAATAAGTGATAGAATAGAGGAGGAAATATCCATAGAACTTATTCAAAATGGATACATCAGATACCTGTACTGATAAATTTCCTTCAATATAGACGGCTACCTTTGCATGTGCTCAGAGTTTGATAAAATGCAAAAAAAAAAAATCCAATTATTTAATTTAAGATTTTAATTAGCAGAGTGTGAAACACTTCTAATGTCAGTCTAGCTATTTTGCAAGTGTCATTTGTAGTGGTCATGGATAGTAAGGGTGAATTTTAACAGTTGCTAGGGCTGTTATTTTGTCAAGATATTGTGATTGATTAAAGTATTCTTTTAATGAAGTTTTAGTTTGATTCTTAAAGTTTTACTTCTAAATAGTAATGCTAGAAAAACTTATAACTAAGTGGAAAAATCTCTGTTGTCACATATCAGAAGCTACCAGGGAACACTGGGTGCTGTCTGGCCAGGAAGAGGGTTGGTCTCTTTCAACCAGCTTTACTGGTTTTTAACTTAATTGTCACGTCTGAAGGAAGTCTTTCCCAAATTTTATAACAGAAAAGCATATAGGAGAAATATAACAAAGTGTAGGGGAGAAATTAATGTTCAAGACATGTAGCACCTTGTAAATACTTCTGATGTAAAATCTCCTCCTAAGAATTTTTTTCTGTGTTTTTAATTAATGTTAATATTACAGATACTGTTGAGTGAAAGATATTTTCTACTTTGTAGGTGATTTAAACACATATTAAAAATATTTAAAATACAACATTTAACACCTAAATAATTTATTTTTCCTGTGTAGAGGAAAGATACAAATAACATCAAATAAATTACCCAAACACATATACTTTTTCCAATAATTCATTCTTCATTTTATAGGATTTTCAGATAATTCAAACTGCAGTTGCTAAGAAACACATCTTTATTTTAAATATAAAAAAAGTTCCTTTCTCTGACAACTTCACTGTTCATAGGTGCAGTAATACTGTATGGAGAAAAGCTGTGATGTCTAAAAATGACTGATAAAACTGTACTTGAAATTCAGTTAATTCAGTTGAATATTCAGTTGATATTCAGTTGAAAATCACACACAGTACTGCTTTGATAGATTCATGAAACAAAAGGGATGTCCTAAGAGGGTGTTTCCTTCCAGGAATCCTTGACTTCAGAATATTATTCCCCTTTTTCTCATCATACCTTAGGGCTACAGGGCTTTAGGGGAAGAGTCCATTATTTTCTGTAGTCTTGAGGATATTCACTGAATCACACAAGCTATGAAGTGTGAGGTTATTTAAGAACATATACTGTGATGGAAAGGTGTAGTATATTAAAGGCAATTCTGTGGAAAAGTCATTAGATATATTGTCTTTATTGTAGTAAAACTTTTACTATAAGACCTTCTTATAATAGTGGATTGATTCTGTAACAGAAAAAATGAAGAACATAAGTATGGCTGGAAAGATGGTTACTTTGTTGTAGTTTACTTCTTTCTTTGTTTCTCTTTTTCACTTATTTAGTTCCCTCAGATGTGTTTTTTATAAATTCACTGTGGAAAGGGTTTTATGAATATTTAGGAAAAAGACAGCCTGCTACTCTCACTGTTGATTGGTTCAACACCACAAGCAGCAAAGTGAATGCCACATTCATTGAGGCATCCAACATACAACTCAAACTATCAGGTAGGTTTAGAATTTGGTGTTAAACAAGCTGTTCTTTTAATTTATTTTTTTTAATATGTTCAGTTTCTATGTATTTTCATCCAAATGAAAAACAAAACAAAAACTTTATGTTTGCGCTAAAAATCTTTTTCTGTCTGTTTTGCAAAAGGAAAGGTCCTAACATAATGGTCTGCACAGATTTCAGTCAATTTATGTTCAGTCACCCATCTATTTTTCCTGTTATATTTCAAATAGTGTATATAGGCATTTTAATAACTGTTCCATTGAAAAGCTCAATTAATCAATAGTGATTAATATTTAAAACAATATGGTCTTAATAATGGCATAGCATAAAATAGGTATGGAAAACTAAATAACTTTGTAAATTATGCATACATTTTAATCAATATCATGCATTCCCTTCTGCAAATCTGACCGTAAAGTTCAGATTAAGCCTCTCATCACAGGTATATTGAAATGAGCATTATCAGCTATCACTATCTGTTAAGGCTGAGAGTTCAGATAGAGTTTCCACAGTTGGCTGCCAAAAATGAAATTTTCTTTTACTACAGTATTGATATCTACTACAGCTTATACTGTTGTGATGTGAGTCAAATCCATTTTTTTACAGTTCAAGGAAATTCCAGGCATGGAATTATATCTGTATTCAGAATTATTGAAATACTGTATGAAAAGACAAGTATTCTTTTATGTATGGAATTAAACAGTATAAATCAATCTTTGAATCCTGTTATCAAATACGATGAGATGAAAGACAAGTTAAATAACATCCTGCTATTACAGCACCTTAAATCTTGGGGTTTTCCATTCTATAAAATTCAATTATTACAGAATGTTTTCTACAAACTATTCTAGTTCTAAAGCACTTAGATTTTAAATGATATTTGAACAAAACGGTTGAAAATTTATTTCAAAAGCATGTCTTACCTCCTTTATATTAATAGGTGTTTACAAGAAGGAAGAAGCCCATTTGCTCTTGAAAGTTTTCCATATTAAAGGACCCAGTGACATTTTTGTAAGCAAGTTTGAAAACGACAACTGGGCTCTAGATGGTTATGTAAGTAGCCAGATTGCCAAGGATAAATCTTACTGAGTGTAAATTTTGAAGCAATTTCTGGTTACCTCTGTGACTCTACCTATTTTTTTGTATTACAAATGTGGAAAACAGCACTCTAGATGTCAGCGCAGAGATTGCATTACCTTTTTCCTTTAAAAATATGTATACAAACTTCTATCTGCCATTCTCCGAGTAGAATTTTTAGTTTATGAAAGGGAAGGTGGAGTGAATCAGCATATTTTGCCATGTTTTTGCCTTGTTTCCTTGGATGGGAGAGGGAATTTTACCTTTAGAAATATTGTCCTTTTTTGGTTTGGTAAATAATTCACTGCAATAAAATTACATCTAATCTTGAAGAAAAACAGTGCTGGTTTACTCTTTGCATTTCTCCTTTCTGCATCATGATGCTTTCTATGGAAAATAATTTAAAATCTGACAATTCAGCAGGTTTCTATATCTGTATACTAAATTATGTGTATGGCATTTGAGGAATTTTAAAACCCAGCAATATATGTCAGATATTTTAAAATCATTCCAGGTGTTATTTTGAAACTTTGTTTAATACTGTTGCAAATTTAAAATAATAAATATTGTATAAGCATAGAGAATTCACTAATATTTTAAAGGCTAAAAGTGAAAATCTGGACTCCATATTATTCTAAGTCAGAAAGACAAATGGTTTAACATTGTTATTTATTTGTTTCAGAAATCCTTTTTTTCTGTTTCAAAAAAAAATCTAGGTATCCTCAGGGCTTGAAAGAGGTGTTTTTACTTATCAAGGTGATATACATGGAAAAGACTTCGGAAAATTTATGCTCCAAAGACAAGGTAAATGCTTTCATAGAGCTTTAATATGTATAATCTTTTTAGGTCTTGCAAGATCGAATTCAACAAATTACTCAACTATCTAGCTAAAGTAAGCACATTTATTTCATGTGACTACTATTATAAAAGACATAATGAAATATGCATATTTGAAATTTACAGTTCAAATCCTAATTTAACTCTGTTTAACATGTTACTATCATAGGTTTTCTAGCACAACAACCTCATGAGGACAGGATACTCTTAAAGAGAATGCCATTGCAAGTGTTTGCTTTTTTATGAATGTCTTTTTGAAAGTAACAGGGGTGTCATGGAATGCAAACACAATTCCTGCTCAAATGTATAAATCATTTAAGAAATTAAAGGGACAGAATCAACCCTAATTTTGATAGTGTCATTTGGATAGTGCTTGGTGGTGGTGGATGTTTTCAGAATGTACATGTATGTGGACAGAATTCTACTTTATTGTCAGTAATATGAAATGACTGTCTGAGGTATGTATTAGAGCTACAGTTCAAGTGCTCCAGCAGCTGGTGTAAAACTACTTATTTTCTTCATAAAACAATTTTTTTCATAAATAAAAAAATAGAAATAAATAAAAGAACTCATAAAAACTAAGAAAACATTTGCTCATTAAATATAAACTCATAAGATATTTTTGGCAAATACCAAATGTAGACATCTGCATTTCCTGATCCTGGAACTAGTACAGAGTGATCAGAATATGGTATATACACAGAGAAATACTGGTCTAGGAAGAGGAGACAGCCTAGCCAATATATCTATAGCAGCCTGTATGTACATTTTATAAACTGCCTTAGCTCCACTAGCTTCATTGCTGCTGTACCCAATGCCCTTTAGAGTTCTGTCGAATTTCCCTTGTATTTCTTTACCCTATTAACTACTGTAATAGCAGTTATGCTATGGATTTGCTCATCTTGGCCACCTATCAGATTGCTAGATATGTTTAGTCACAAGGCTAATAAGGAGCTGAAGTGTCCAAGTTACATGTGCATTCCTGGACTGAATGCCTCTCATCTTCAGCTTTGACATCTCAGCAGACATCTTGCTGAAAATGCAGATACCATCTCTTTTACAAGATTGCTAGGTAGACACTGATTTATAGAGATGAATTGCTTATTGTCTATTGAAGAATCCACAGCTAAAAGGAAACAGCACATTTCCATCCAATACAGGTCATAATATCTGTCAATACTCTCTCATATTCAAGGATAACTTGCTTTGGTTTTTAAATCTATTCTGTTCATGAATATTCTCATACATCCTCTGACTGAAGACTTAACATATTTCTGTTTTTTCAGGAAGTTAAATTATTTGCTGCCTTTACACTAAGCCAGAAATACACATAAACTGTGCATGCACTGGCGCATACATAAAGCAATATAAATTCTTCACCTGCACCATACTTCAAAGCGTTTACTGAGAACTACTTGCTTAAGTGTGAAAGACCAATCTGTTTGATGAAGAGTTCTCTATAATACAGTGCTAGGAGAAACACTGGTCTCAGTAGATATGCTCAGTCTTGGAACTTAACAACATGAAAACAGAAAGGACTTTTCTTCCCTAGTACCGTTTATCTTCTTTCAGAAGCAATTCTGGTTGTAGCCTTAGAAAATAAGGGCAAAGAGAACTCTGTTATCAGTCTGTCAAAAGATCTAGAACTGTACCTGAGCCTTCTTAAGAGGCTCAAGTTGTGACACTAAATTATTTAACTTCTTTTGCCAAGTTATCAGTCATTGCCAGAGGCTTTTATTTTGTTTTGTTTTAGCAACTTGGTCTCCAAACACTACACATCTGTGGCTAGATTCATTTTTAGCAATTGTTTGATGCCTGTGCCTCAACACTGCACTTGTAGAAGATGTTTATTCTAAAATCTTGTTAATTTCAGTCTAGACTGTCCTTTAAAATTGTATGAAAAAGTGGCTTTATGAGAACAGAGATTTACTTCACCAAATTATTATTTTCCTGTATTTATTTCCTCTGGATAAATACAATGACCCACTTCTCTTCCTTTTTTTTTTTTTCTTTCAAAGTACTTTTTTAGGTTCTTTGGACTGAAATAACATATCTTGACAAAAATATGAAATATGCATAATTAATTTGCATCTATGGTATATTGGGTCAATGGCTGTGAAATACACGTTCATTTCTTGAAATTAATCAACTCTTAAAAGAATTGAACATCAGGGGACATGAATTTTAAATTTCACTCTATAAATCATCCTTCCTCTCCAGATCATTTGACACAACTTCCATCATTCGTGAAGAAACTCTGCATCTAAACAGGATACTCAAAGCTTCGGTGTACACAACTGTTGTGTGTTAGCCAATGCACAGATAGATGGCTAGGAGTAATGAGCTAGGAGACTATATGTTAATATGTGTCTACACCCAATGAGGTACCTTCACAATGACTCTTTGCTATCCAGCAGGTTTGGTCAGGTGAAGAAATTCCAGCCTATATTGTTTCTTGGAAGCTGCTGACTTGCTTTCAGTGTTGGTATTTTTGCTCTTAAATCCTTGACCTGCTAATTGTCTTTGTCCCAGAAATTACTCTTATATATGTAATTATACTTTTCTTATGTTTCATGGCTCTTGCTGTCACACATTCTCCAACTTCAACAGCAGTTCTCTTAGTAAAACTGCACCGTGCTGTACTGATGCCAGTCAATTGAAACTCTGGGCTAGGAGTCAAAAGAGAAATGCATATGAAAGATCCAAGCAATAGCAAGGAAATGTTCTTTGTCATAAAATCAAAAAATGGCTTGGGTTGGAAGGGACCTTAAAGATCATCTAGTTTTAACCTCTCTGCCACTGGCAGGATTGCTCCCACTAGATCACGTTGCACCGTATTTTCTTTTAAAAAAGTACTATTTTCTATTAGGTAGAAATGAGAAAACTCAGCAGCCATCCAAAGGGTAGAAATACACAGCTTGTGCAGTATTGGCTTCACTATATGTTATCAAAATTTGCATTTCACCTGGCTGCTGCTAAAAAACACCCTCTTATTCTGTGAAATATTAAAAATCCCCATTTATAATCTTACTGGATATCTCTCTATTAAATAACACAGTTCCCAGTTACAAAGTATGGCTGTTTTAATGAAAAATAAACCAAATTATCTTTTGCATACATTTTTTTGTTTCCTGTATGTATATGCAGATATTTCCACTATTCTGGTTTTAGCTGTGTAGCAATGAATACCTTGATTTGGGCAGTACAATAGGCTTTCCCATTTCTTATCATGATAACACTGTCAGAAGAATTACAAAATTCACATCAGGATATATTTAATCATAAACAGCTCTGAAAACTATTATAATAAAAAGACCAGATCATGTTGAAGTTATATTGCATCTCATGCATGTATAAAATTCAAATTATGCAGAATTGCAGCAAAGTTTCTTTTCCATAATGAAAAGCACACCCAATGCACAGTCTGGACCTGGTTAATACTTCTCCAGTGCCAATTATAGGTTGTAGATTTCAGTTAAAAATTTCAAGCTTGTTTACCCTAAATGTGGTACTTTAAAAACTGTAGAGATATAGTATATTTGATTACCTCCAGTAGGAGTTTTGAGTATTAAGTATTAAATGTAAATCAGTAATCAAGGATAGATAACTTGAAGTTTTTAAGTGTAAGTTTGTACCTACTTTTAAATGTTTGGTTACACAATTTTTATTGTTGGTTTTTTTTATTTATTAAACATACCAAAATATTCATACCAAAAATTATTATGAATGTCAAACTACTGTTTGTTTTAGATGTATTCTAGTTAGATATTTTATAGTTTTTCTGCTACGTATAGACTAAACTGTATCTGTCATATATATGCCATGATAATAGTTTTGAGTAAATTGACTTCATTGATCACACGTAGTTCTATTTTGAAATTTAAATAAAAGTTAGACTATTAATTCCAGATTTTTGTTGATATAAGCTAACTACAATGCTAGCATATTTTTTATTACTTACTCCAAATAATTGGAAAAAAAAGCTGGTGATTGTGATAGTTAAGGATGAAGAAAGTGGTAAGTCCATGGGGTTTTTTTCCAAAGTCTATCACTTCTTCTAATCAATAAAAATTTCAAAGGAACATTTAAATTATTATTTCTAACCTCTTCTCAACTGTGGAAACTACTTTAGTTTATCTGTCTTTAATTTAGATAGGTTGGAGAATGTGCAGTACATGTGCAGTGCAATACAAATACATAAATTTATGCCAAGATTCTTTCCACACCTTGAGTGTTTGGACAAATACTGGATAACTGAAGTCCAAGGATTTTTATAATACATTGATTGTATTCTAACCTAGTTCAGAGGTAATTAAGGTACTTCACAGTAGTGTGATAAAGTTCATAATATGATCCCAGCTACCACAATATTAGTTTTATTAATTTGAAAAGATCTTCTTTCACAAGTTCTGAATATATATACCAATGAATATACCAAGTCTGAAATGTGACAGAGGATTAAGACAGTGAAAAAGATTGTAGTACACTATTTTGTCATGTTAAGTGGTCAAATGTGGCAATACTGAAATTCCTAGGGAGGTTGACTTTATTTTAAAGGCAACTTAATTACTTCCCAAAATTTAATACATTTTTTAAAAGTATATATATAAAATGTATTATTAGCAATTGAAACATCAAAAGTTTAAAGATATCTCACAGTTCAAAAACTTATTTCATTTGTATTTTGCATTGAGTTTGAACTGCAAGAAATCATAGAATCAAAGAATGGTTTGAGTTGGGAGGGACCTTAAATGTCACCTAGTTCCAAACCCCCTGTCATGGGCAGGGGTGGCACTGACTAGGTCAGGTTGCCATGGCCCCATCCGATCTGGCCTTGGACACTTCCAGGGCTCATAGAAGAATTGTTACTTTTTTCTCATTTTTTTTCTTTTCTCAGTTTTTCTACTTATTTAGATGTCTTAGTAGACTGCTGAAAGCAGCACAATGTCTCTGCTATAAAACTAGTTTGTACTAGAGTCCTAAAAAGACTGATCGATGCTGTTGCTATCGATGAGGGAATTGTGGTGTTTGAAATGCTGTGTGCTCATGAGTTGGAGCATTTCTAAGAGGGAAACAGCAGTGTCTCCTATTCTCCTCCACTATCATCAGCAAAAATATTCCAGAATATAAGCACAGACATCTGCCCCAGCCACATCCTCCCTGTATTTTTCCTCTGTCTTAGTCTTTCCTCCTTGGATAGAATCTATATTTCTTTCTGAAGAGCTGTAGGTTCAAACTGGCAACATGGAGTTGGCTCTCAAAATATATTTTTTGTCTATACAAATTTTATATATTTTCATTATTTCACAATTTGAATTGTTAAGATGGTCAACTATTTAAGCAATTTAGCAATGTGTCTCTTTGTACTGATGGAAAAATGCTTTCTGCAGAGTGCCTTACAGTCCACCTTATCTGCTTGTCCACAAAAGGAACCCAGCAAGGCCATGCCACAGGCCACTGTGTTTGCATTCTCTGCACCTCAGGTTTATCCCAGTGCAAACACAACTTCCAGAGGGACATGCACACAGGTGCACAGACTTGGGAGTGCTACTGAGCAGAGTAGAACCACTGTGGTTTATTGCAGTCACCTCAGTCTTTTCTTCCTTGTTCATGTTTGTTGTGGTCTCACTCTGCTTGTTCGTTCTAAGCTGATTATTAAGACTGCTGGAATAGAATTAAAACTTTTGCAGTATTAATATATTTCATAGAAGTTATATGGCTTAATTTTATTAAATTGACTCAGATGTACTTTGTAAATATTTTATTTGCTGAATACTGTTTCCAAAGAATTTTGATAGTTACTGATGTATTATGAAGTGGAATTAACAAGATTTTTTCTGTGATATTGCATTAAATTTATTTAAAGTTTTTAAATAGAATTATTTTATCAAGACATTTTCTTTCATGTTTGAATAAAAAGTTAGTTGGATGGATAACACGGGAATTTTGTTTCTTCCCCTTTTGTTTCATTTCAGGTCCTTTAAGTGCAGATACAGACCTTTCAAATCACTATTATGGTACAAACAGCAGTTCGGTTGCAGCTGCTATCCTAGTACCATTCTTTGCTCTAATATTATCAGGGTTTGCATTTTACCTCTACAAACACAGGTAATGTAAATATTGTATATTCAGTAACTTAATAAGTTTTTGTAGTTTTAGTAGGTAACTGTAACTAGAGAACACAATGATAAAGTTTTTAAGAGTACCTTTAGTCTAGAAAGACAAATATTCCTGGGTATTCCTGCGAAGGGGTTCAGTACAGGGCAGTTCTTAATGATGAAAATTCTGAAAAATTAGTCTCTCTGTTAAGGAGCAAAGAACTGTCAACCTTCTTGGTTCGTTAGGCTGAATCAGATTGAAATCTCAGGTTGCATGTTCCATTTTTTCATTTTAACGCTTTATTACACTGAATGTCTGCTGCTTCTTTCAAAATGCTTCTGAGTATTAATTATACAGGGTAAAAAATCCATAAATCCCATGAGGGAACAGCCCATAATGAGACTACTTATAGTATGTACTGAGTCAGCTAGCAGACACTACTAGAATTGGCACCATGTCCTGAAATGTAATATAGCCTTTTGTTGGCAAAAACTGCTCAGGAAGAATTTTCAGGTAGCTCCTGTTCTGCAATGGAGAGGGGTGAAGCCTTAAGAGCAGCTTGAATGCACAGGCATTCAGATTGTGAGGAGAAATGGAACAAAAAGGAAATATTGCTTTGAAAGAGGAGGCAAACTCCAAAAAAAAATATTGTGACATAGGGGTACATTTTGTGGTTTATTCTATGAAATTTGTAATGTCCTACAGGAGCAGTAGAAATATGTATATATTTAAGAGAGATAAAACTCATTCTTCAGACAAGCAGCTATAATCCCTCTGTTTATGGTATGGCTGGTGCACCATTGCAGTTATGCCTACCTTAATTTAATTTAAATACATTAGATACTTGAAAAAGGAGATGTTCCTCATAACTTAGTCTTTCAAAGAATATTCTTTCTTTTTTTCTACTTTCAATCAATTTCTTCCATTAAACCACAGTTTTTAGAGGGGATATCAGTGTTACATTGCCATCAGAAAATTAAAAAGTTGATTTGTGATGTAAAGTAATTTTAGGTCAGTTTTATTCTTTTCAAAATTAAGGATGTTCCAATGGAAAGAGAACAGAATCTGTGAGTTTTGAAGGGACTTTCTTGAAATTATCTTAATGACCAGAGTAACAACAAGAAATTTTCAAAATTATGTGATAGTAGTTATGCCACTAGAGGCTTTCTATGTCAGAGAATTTGAAGGTCTTCTTAGGGGATTTTATGGATGTTTCTGCTGCACCTACGTCACATTATCATCATTTAATTAGAACCGGGCTTGTTAAACCTTTTTCACACAGTTTCTGCACCTTTTGTCTGACAGGCAAGGATTGCTTCAGCAATGAACACAGCATCTAACCCTTTCTGAGCAAAATTAAAATATATATGATTCCTTACACTTAGGAAAGCTCCTAGTTAAGTTTTCTAAGATGCTTTCGTAATTATAAAATCAAAATATGCAGAAATAGACATATTTATGAGAACTATTTGTATATTGTCAATTTCCATTACTGACATCTTTCAGTGATAGCTTTCCCTATCTACTATCCAAATAGAATAGTTTTCTAAAAAAGTTTAATTTTCAATAACTTGTTTTCTGAAGTTTTATAGTGAAATTCTTTTCTAATTTTTTTTATATTTATTAAGTACCAAGCACTTTTGCATTCCTTCATTTCCTTTCTTGCCTTATACATATATAAACTTGCCAACTACATATATAAACTGATATACTGAACCTCCTTGTTATATACTTCTAGATGTTAAGATATTTAAGATTAAGATAGTAAAATATTGTATCATAGGATATCATCTTATTGGATATATCATAAAGTCCACAAAATTCTAGTTTATTTTTCATTTAATTATTGGCTTAATATGTTGTAACAGAGCTTTGCAAAAAAATGGGAACATCTTGAAGTTTTGATATCTCCTTCATAGTGAGAAAAGATTATAAAAAATAAAAGTGTGGTTCCTTTCAGTATCATTTGACATTGAGTTGTCAAAATTTACGTGAATATTAGTCAGGATTTGATCAATCTGATTACGTGTGTTTGGACAAGGTATTTAAATGTGTTTATTGTTGGCAGTATTTATAGAGATAGGCAGACATGCTATGAGAGATCTATCTAGAATAATTGAAACTGCTGACACTTATCTGAAGGTTTCTACCACTAGAAATGCAAGATATTCTGGACACTTGCTGTTCTATGTAGACAGGATGGAAACATTAGAATGTTTATTTTTAAGGGTTACTAATGATAATTTCCCATCTTTTTTTCCCCAGAACAAGACCAAAAGTACAGTACAATGGGTATGCTGGACACGAAAACAGTAATGGACAGGCTTCATTTGAAAATCCCATGTATGACACAAACTTAAAACCCACAGAGGCAAAGGCTGTGAGGTTTGATACGACTCTGAACACAGTTTGTACAGTGGTATAGCCTTCAGTGCCCAATATGACTGATTCATAGCCATACCTCTGATGGACAAGCAGTAATTCCTTTGGTGCCATATACCAGTTTCCCTTTTTCTCTTGGCTTTGCTGCTGTAATCTTTAACATCTTCTGTCAGCCTACATGCAGCTAAATTTTCTGGTAAAAAACGTGTCAGTCTTCGGGGGATCAGACAAAGAATATTTTTTCATCTTTAAGTTGGATCAAAATGCCTGGCTGCATCTGCTTCAAATCAAGGCACACTCTAAGGAAGACTGCCAAATCATACCAATTTGTCATATTTGATGCCTCAGACTTTCATATTTGTATGTGGTTGGGTGCCTTTCAATGCGTTCTTCTGGGCACTTGGATAAATCCTTTGAGTACTGTGACAAATGATAGCACCACAGATTATCCCTGGGAATATTCTGAAGAAATAAAGCTCTCTTGAAGGAGGAAACAGCCTTCCTTGAGGTTGCATACATCTGAAAATGCTTTACCATTGAAATCTCAAAAAAATTAAGGAAACTTAGAGTGTATTTCATTCATAAGGCAGTTTTGCCAATTTCCCAATCAGCCATTAATATCGCAAAATGTTAATGCACAATTTTTTTGCACTAGGGTGTTATGGCTGACTGAGCAAGATACTGGTAAAAATATACAGGGTTTCTACACACTGTCCATTGTATATAGACATTTACTCACTCTTTGCTAAACCAAACATTCCACAATAAATTTACTTGGAATATTAAATTATGAGCCCCATGCTCAGCACCAGTTAAAATCTTGTGCGATAGAGAATAATATTTCTTTTGTCAATTTTTGACTAAATTTCATTGTAAACATGATAACAAGTCAATGGAGACTTTCAGCCAGAACAAGATCCCATTTCTAAGAAATTTTCATTGCCACTATTGTTTTCTTCTGAAATCAGTCATCAATCACCATTGTCAGTATCATACTATTTAACAGCAGGGGGGTTAGCAGCTATTGCTGCTTGCCATGTACAAATGTGAATAGTAATTTATTTTAGATAGCTCATAAAAGCCTGTGAGCCTGTGCTCATAATACAGTCTTCCCTTTTGCATTTTTTTCCATTTTTTTTCCTGTAATATGACATCATTTTCTGATGTTACATGGTACTAAACCACATTACAGTAGCATATATAAACCCAGTGCAAATTGTCTATAACAAGCTGTCATTCAGTTTCTACGTTGAACAAAGAGAAATATTCAACTATCTTTCCTGTTTATTTTCAGATTTTTTAAACACACTGCTTACTGCTTTTGTACTTATACAGTTTGACAGAGACATTTATAAATATGAAGGCTGAGTAAATCATTAACATTTTCTTAGGATTAGAGGGTTTATTGAATGAAAACAAACCAACAAACAAAAGATGCCATAGAGAATATTAATTAAATTGAGTTTTAAAATTAGGAAATTACAGGAAATGATGGAGCAAAATCTGGTTTCAGTCATACCCATTGAGCTCAAAAACCAGAAAAGTTGCTTTGCTTTTCTTACAATTCAGGGTTGTTTTTTGATACTATTGTTTTGGTTTAGTTTTCTGAATTTCAAACTGTCCTAACGTCCATTTGGTATCAAAAACTGTAGAAAAATGTTTTTGAACTCCATATATGTATGTAAGTCTGGCTGTTATACACAAAACAAAATGGTAATATAAGCCCAGTAACAGGTTTTTCAGCTAATGTTGCAGAACGCAAAGAAAATTTCAAAGGTAACCCTCGATCAGCTTAACAACTACATCTGTTAGATGAAAAATACCAGCAATATAACACAGTATTGTAGGGCCTCCAGCTGTTATATTCTTCATACGAGCAAGAAGCTCTGAAGAAAATTTAATAAATAATCCTTTCCAGTCAGTTCCTTGTTCATTTTGTCAGTATTTTTTGGCATTCTTGTTTGTTTCTGAGGTTGTGCAGTAAGTTTCATTTCTCTCTCCCATCTCAGATCCCTTCTCATTTCCTGAGAAAAAACAAAGTCATCAGATAAAATTTGTTGTCCTGATCCTCCCCCATGTAGAGGAAATTAAGAGCTTGGCAAATGAAGAGCTTCCATAGGAACAATGGTCCAGGAAGGGAAGTTATTGTGTGATTAGAGTTTCTGACAGGTGTTCAAAATTGACATTACTGCTTTGGAGGTCTTCCTGTAGTGGCAACGGCAGAAAAAAAATTGGAGTTTTGAAAACAAGATATGTAGCTATTATTGATGTTTTCTACTCCTGTCCTTACAGTGTATTCTTCAGTGCCCTGTCTCACCATCAAGGAATGTGCTGTAGAATAGGTGCCAGAAAAAAGAATATTTAAAATATTCAATCTTTTTTGTTGGAGAGTGCAGATCTCATGAATCCTTTATGCAGTGGTTCATTTTGGGGAGGTTATGTAAGGATTACTTATCCTGAGTGTTCTTTGATCAGGGACACTCAAAATAGGGGCACACTGACAAATTATCCTAACAAATTTGCTTGGAATAATGATTAAACAGGAGATTCAGGCTGAAACCCAAGTAAACAAAGCTCTCATAGTTTAATCAGTTCTGTCCACATCCTTCAAATGACTCTCCTTCTCCCCAGTTTGAGTCTTCTGTTCAGGTTGGATCACTTTCTCCTGAAGTCATTATGCAGAGGGCTGTGTTTGCA